>NC_084796.1:67837639-68037639 GCF_963169125.1 Humulus lupulus
GCGAGTATCAGACTGCAGGGTTTGGGACTTTATTGCCTACTGGGGAATTGGTAGTTTCTAAGAGGTGGATTAGGGCACTGCTAGTGATGGTTGATAGTAGGGAGCTTTCGGTAGATCTGATTGAGTTAGACATGGAGGACTTTTATATGATCTTAGAATGGATTGGTTGGTCAGGTATGGGCTACTATTGACTGCAGGAAGAAGATGGTGACTTTTGAGCCTGAGGGCGAGGATCCTTTTGACTTCGTGGGTGCGGTGTGTGGACCCCGCATACCCATGATTTCAGCATTGAGAGCCAGAGACTTGTTACAGGGTGGATGTATAGGTTTTATGGCTAGTGTGGTGGACACTACTAGGGTGTTGCCAGCGGGGCCGGGTGAGACCAGGGTAGTTCGTGAGTTTTTAGACGCATTTCCTGAGGAGTTACCAGGGTTGCCGCCGCGCAGGGAGATCCAATTTGTTATTGAGTTAGCACCGAGGATGGAACCAGTATCAAGGTCACCATATAGAATGGCACCAGCAGAGTTGAAGGAATTGAAGATACAGTTGTAGGAGCTTCTGGATTTGGGATTCATCAGGCCTAGTTACTCTCCATGGGGCGCTCTAGTGTTGTTTGTTAAGAAGAAAGATGGGACTCTGAGAATGTGCATAGACTACAGTGAATTGAACAAGTTGACCATTAAGAATAAGTACCCTCTACCAAGGATTGATGACTTGTTTGATCAACTATAGGGAAAGACAGTGTTCTCAAAGATTGATCTTCGATCTGGTTATCACCAGCTAAAGATCAAAGATGAGGACATACCGAAGACGGCCTTCCGAACACGGTACGGGCATTATGAGTTCTTGGTCATGTCTTTTGGTTTAACCAACGCTCTGTTAGCTTTTATGGATCTAATGAATAGGGTGTTCAAGGATTTCTTGGATCAGTTCGTCATTGTCTTCATCGACGATATCTTGGTATACTCCAGTTCAGAGGCAGAGCACGAGTGACATCTTTGACAGGTCTTACAGAGATTAAGGGAGCATCGGTTATATGCCAAGTTTAAGAAGTGTGAGTTTTGTTTACTAGAGGTGACTTTTCTTGGGCATATAGTTGGCGCAGAAGGTATTAAGGTGGATCTGTCTAAGGTGGAAGCGGTGAGGGATTGGCTGAGGCCACGGAACGCCTCAGAGGTGTGGAGTTATCTTGGGTTGGCAGGCTATTATAGGCGGTTTGTAGAGGGATTTTCAAAGATTTCCTCACCACTGACAGAGTTGACAAGAAAGAACCAGAAGTTCGTTTGGTCGGAGAAGTGTGAGGACAATTTCCAAGAGTTAAAGCGGCGACTTATTACTGCACCTGTACTAAGTCTTCCTTTAGATAAAGGAAAGTTTGTAGTATACTGTGATGCATCGAGGATGGGTTTAGGCTGTGTGTTGATGCAGAATGAGAAAGTTATAGATTTTGCATCGCGGCAGCTAAAGGAGTACGAACAGTGGTATCCTACCCATGATCTGGAGCTGGCAGCAGTGGTATTCACACTGAAGGTTTGGCGACATTACCTGTATGGAGAGAAGTGCGAGATATACACTGACCATAAGAGTTTGAAGTATTTCTTCTCCCAGAAAGATCTGAACATGAGGCAGAGGCGTTGGTTGGAGCTGGTTAAAGATTATGATTGTGATATTCTTTATCATCCGGGGAAAGCCAATGTAGTGGCGGATGCATTGAGCCAGAGGGGCCCAAGTCAGTTGTATAGTTCCACCCAGATCTCCAGAGAGTTAGCTGGTGAGATGGCCAGAGCAAAGATAGAGCTGGTGGTGGGCCAGTTAGCCAATATTACCTTGCAGTCGACCCTGCTAGAGCAGATCAAGGAGGGACAAATGGTAGATGCACAGCTTCAGGAAGATAGGCAGAATGCCTTAGCAGGAATAGCTAAGGATTATTCTATTTCTGAGGCTGGTATGCTTCGGTATTAGGGGCGGATTTGTGTTTCGGCAGATGAGGGGATCAGACGAGAGATACTAGATGAGTCTCACACTATGCCATACTCGCTTCATCCAGGTACCACAAAGATGTATCAAGATCTACAGACATTATATTGGTGGCCTGAGATGAAGAAGGATGTGGTAGAGTATGTGGCCAAATGTTTGACGTGTCAGCAGATGAAGGCAGAGCATTAGCGACCAGTAGGGTTGCTTCAGCCTTTGGGTATTCCTGAGTGGAAATGGGAAGACATTACAATGGATTTTGTGGGAGGTCTACCCAGGACGGTGGGACTTTGTGACTCGGTGTGGGTAATAGTAGATAGATACTCCAAGTCAGCTCATTTCTACCAGTGAAGTCAACTTACACATTGGAGCAGTATGCTGAGTTGTATGTGAGGGAGATAGTTCGTCTCCATGGGGTTCCCAAGTCTATTGTATCTAATCGAGACCTTATCTTTACTTCTAAGTTCTGGGGAGCTCTGCAGAGAGCCATGGGGACTCAGTTCAAGTTTGGCGCAACCTTTCATCCTCAGACTGATGGACAGTCTGAGAGGACGATTCAGGTATTGGAGGACATGCTTAGGGCGTGTGTGATTGATTTTGAGGGATCTTGGAGTAAGTATCTTCTGTTAATTGAGTTCTCGTATAACAACAATCATCAGTCCAGGATTGAAATGACTCCTTATGAGTTGCTATATGGAAGGAAGTGTAGGTCGCCCATTCATTGGGACGAGATGGGTGAGAGAAAGTATTTGGGGCTAGATATGGTTCAGAAGACAAGTAAAGCTATTGAGAAGATTCGAGCCAGGATGCTTGCTTCACAGAGTGGGTAGAAAAGCTACGCCGATCCAAAGCGTAGAAACGTGGAGTTCCAGGTTGGGGACCACATGTTTCTGCTAGTTTCACCACTGCGAGGGGTGAAGGCATTCAGATTAAAGGGCAAGCTGAGCCCTTGGTTTGTTGGACCTTTCGAGATTTTAGAAAGGATTGGACAGGTGGCTTACCGGTTGGACTTGCCACCGTCGCTGTTGGGAGTTCACAATGTATTCCATGTCTCTATGTTGCGGAAGTATGTCTCAGATTCGACGCATGTATTGAAGTATGAGGACTTAGAGTTGCAGACAGATTTTTCCTATGAGGAGCGACCAGTTCAGATTTTGGATCGGAAGGATAAAGTTCTACAGAATAAGATGATTTCGTTAGTTAAAGTGTTGTGGAGAAATAGTAGGGTCGAGGAAGTGACCTGGGAGCTAGAGACGCTGATGTGGGATCAGTATCCTGAGCTATTTCGGTAAATTTCGAGGATGGAATTCTCAGTAGGAGGGGATAGTTGTAACGACCCAAAATCACTAGTATGGCTCATGGACCTTGATTAGTGTGTCGGGAGGGCATAATTGGTTTATGTGTGAATTTATTGATTTAACGTATGTTTATATGAATATAAATGTGATTATATGCTATAATTGTGAGAACCACATTATTATGTGGGTAAATCTGCAGCATGCGACTTGAGGCGATCCTAGGGAGCTAGCTAGCGGGAAAGTCACAACGGGGCTTAGTAGTTGACCTCGGGTAAGTCAAGGGGAATTTTAAGTATTGGGTGGTTATTTAGGTTATCAGGTTATGGAAATAAATAATTGGAGATATATTTGAGGTTAGGAAGTCTAGGTGGGAATATTGGGAAATTTTACCATTTTGCCTCGGGGACGTTTCCGGTACCCTGAGCCTTGGGATTAACTTAATTATCTAAGGATAGACTAAATAGAAACTCATAACTCAGTGGAAACCAAGGAACCGACGTACTCTCCTTCTCTCTTTCTCTCTCAAAGGAAACCATTGGAATCCAAGGGAAACTCAGCTGGAAACTCTGTGATTTGAGCTAGAGTTTTTAGGGATTAGCTCAGTTTTAGCAAGGGAATTCAACCAGGACTGAGGTAAGGATTGAATCACACTTTTTGTTGTTGAAATTTTGTGGTTTTGATTGAGTTCTAAGAGGTTTTAGGGTTTTGAATTTGAAGACTGAATTGAAGCTAGGAACTTGGAAGTTAGCTCAGAAATTTCTTAGAAAATTGATTCTGCAGTGAAGGTAAGCTCGACTTTATGGTTTAATGGCTGAACTTTAGTGTTTCCATGGCTGGTTTTGATGTTTTAAGCTTTTGAGTTTCAGAGATTGAAGTGAGATTTTGGTGAGTCTCTAGGCTAAGTTTTTGCTGGGTTGTGTAGCTGGAATTGTATTAGAAGTTTTGTGATAATTGAGTTGTGGAATTGGGATAGTTTTGGATGGTTTTGAGAGTAAAAAAAAAGGAGGTTTTTCTGGGTTCGAAGAGGTCGGGTCGTGGCATAGTTCTTAGTGAGTTGCGGCGCTTTGAAGTTGATGCATGTTGAGGAAGGAGGGCGGGCCGCGAGATGGGGCCTGTAGGGCCGCGGCGCATGTCTGGTTTCGGGCGTGGGGGAGCCTCTAGTTGGGGCCATGCTGTGGCATGGGAGGCTTATGTCGCGACCCTTAAGGGATTTTGGGACTTTAAGCATGGGAATTTAACCTAGGGTGCTCGCGATTGAATCTACTACCGTGTTTGGTGGAATTCAATGTTCTGGAGACTAGAATTTTATCTAGAAACCCTTTTACGATTATTGATGGTATCCCTTATCTTGGTTGTGACTAGGTTCTAAGCTAGGGCTCTGGAATCGGATCGTGCTCAAGAGGCATCGCTCGTGACCAGTTTATTTGGAAACAAAAGGTAGGAAAACTACACCCGGTTGTGGATTTATAATGGGACTAAGGGTTCCTTATTTTGTATGTTTTGAAAGGATGGTATTATGCCATGTAAACAGTAAACCAACGACCTAGGAGTGCCGAAGTTTACACTAGCGCACAGGGCACAGCTCGGCCACTGGTAGCTAAGGACATCTTAATATGCACTGAGCTCGGTTTAAGCGGGCCGGAGTCAGTGGGGTAAACAGAGGGTGCGACCTAAGGTGTCGACCCTGATTATTATGTGATTTGCTTGTTATTATTGATTGGTGGATGGTTATGCTGTATAGCTGGGTGATGATTAGCTGATTCTTTGGTTGAATCTTCATGCTTTGTAATTACTGTGGTATGTTAGGTGTATGAACATGCTTAAAGGGTTATCCAAATGTTATTATTGCTAGTTATGTAATATGATATGTTTTCTTGCTGGGCCTTGGCTCACGGGTGCTTCGTAATCTTCATGCTTTGTAATTACTGTGGTATGTTAGGTGTATGAACATGCTTAAAGGGTTATCCAAATGTTATTATTGCTTGTTATGTAATATGATATGTTTCCTTGTTGGGCCTTGGCTCACGTGTGCTTTGTGGTGCAGGTAAAGGCAAGGGCAAGCTTGATCAGCCCTGATTCGGAGAGCTCTGAGAGCAGAATGTACATGATCAGCTGCTCAGCCGCCACGGTTGAGAAGGAGACAGGAACAGGAGAACTAGAACCGTCTATTTTTCCTTAGAGTGGCTAATGGTTGTTTAAACTTTGGAAATGTTGTAAACTGATTTTTGAACGTTGTTCCTTTTTGGGATCCCATGTGTAAAAATGTTTAGTTATATGAAATGTACATTTTGAGACCAAAACATTTTAACCCTAGTACTTTAATGGTTTCAGTGACACATTTTTAAGTAAATGACTTGATTAGCAAGTCCTGAACCTTTATAAGTACACAGTGTAGCGTTCTTGGCTATCCAGGGCGTTACAGTAAAACTGAATAATCTAGAAGTACTGTTACAAAATCCTTCCCCCTCACTTTTTCTTGTGGTTTTTTTTTGAAACAAAAATTTTGGGTCGAGTTCTCCTTAACTCATTAACTCAACTGGGTAATGCAAAATCCAGGAATAATTTAGTATTACTTTAACGGCTTCAAAATGCCATACCGATCTCACCTTCGCACTAGATTTCATAAATGAGTTTAATTTTCCTATCCAAAAAAAAAAAAAACAAACAAAATAACAGGAAAAGTCTATAAAATGTCTATGACATGGATTGTTTTGGAATAAACATGGTTGTACAAACTGAAACCCAAAAAAACCATTCAATATGATAGATCAAAGCACCGTATTTTTAAAGCATTAATGCTGCCACATATATTTTGGAGAGAACAATAAATAATGCCATTTAAATAAGCTAAGTTGGTTGTTCCATGATTAATTATGTGCTATGCCTAGTTTCTTGGAATGCATGGTTTTGTGTAAACACGACCAAATTAGAAACCATTCTTTCATTACATAGTATAGACACAAATAAAGTCTAAAACTTTCACAACATGCATGGCATATGAGAATGTAATAGACATTTACTAAACAAATGAACATTACCCAAAATTAAATCTACTACTAAGAGATTTGTTCCATTAAAAGATGATGTAAATATATATTCCACGGATGGGATGGGCGATCATCTGACTGCTTATAGACCACTCAAAAGTTAGTCTTACTTTGAACCAGATCATAGTTTGTTGCCTAATACACGCGCATTAAGTTCTGCAAGATCAACCACTATTACCTTGGCCGCCTCAGTCATCTATTCTACGTCTGCTCTGTTCACTTCATCTGCATCCATGCTGTACATTCAGACGATGAGATTGGTGATGGCCTCACGAAGCTCATCCAAAAATTCATCAGTGTTTCTTGTATCTTCTTCCAGATTTTGAACTCCTTCACTATTTTTGACTATGGCATCTATGTCTGGTTGTTGAGAGTATGGACCCTCTATCGTAAGGCAGACTTTCATTTAGTTGTTGCCCGAATCATGGGATGAGGTGGTCCCAGATTGTATCTCTACTTGTAGTTGCATCATTTTCTTTCCATTATCTAAGTTGTTATCCTCACTACTCGCCATTACTCTTCACCTGAAAACCAAAAACTAAACAAGATATCTAAAGTAGGTTCCAGAGTTGTTTAATTAAACTGAAGTTGTTTATTAGTTTGGTTGTTATGATCCTATATAATAGCTCTTCAACGCTGAAAGAATGGAGTTATGAATTGTCTTTAATGCTTCACTTGTCCTGCGTACTATTTTTTCATTAGCCTTCACTTTGTTCCCAAAATTTCATTCGCTTTTAATCCTCCCTGTTAATGTAATAATAACATTAAACCTGCAGCATTTACGTATAATAATAAGGTAACATGTTCATATGTCAATTGGTGGTATAACCTTAAGTATATATTATATGTATTATATAAACTGGCTCTCTTAATGAAAAAACAATTATGTGCATTATAATCGCTTGTTTAAATGTTCAAATAGAGTGATCAGCCAAATAAGTGCTCTGCGTGGGTCCTGCCTTGTGGAGGATGTGGACCACGTGTTATGATATTAGTTGTACATATGACATGTTGATAATCACGGCTCCAAGTTAATTTTACTTACTAATGATATGTTGCAATAAATGACAATGAACTCTTTCAAAAACTCTCTTCCTTCTTTTCCATATCTTAATCAGTCAATCAAAGAAGATACACTACATGATTTCGACTTTAAAATTTTCATGACCCCTAGATAGTAGGCTACAGATGATATGTAAACAGTTTGAAATGAACTAGTAATGGGAGTAGCAATAAATAGTCAGAACTTTAGCTGGGCAAAGTAGGTTTACTATTTAAACTTTTTTATTCTTTATTTGGGATTTTTTTTAATATACACCTGTGGATGAGTACACAATAAAATGTGAATGGCACTTAAGAAACATAATTAAATAGTGAATCACCTTAATTGTCCCTAATCCAGTCAATAAACACAATTTTTACTCCCATTTTCTATGTTAAGGCATAGTTGAATCACAAAATGAGGGTTGTATTAATAAACACAACTATAAAGACGAAGTATTTCACTTTAATTTATAAACATGTTTTACTATTTATTAGTCGTTATTATCTTGTACAATTTATTCATTATAAAAAATCTCTCTCACTGCCAGAAAGGATTCCCATTTAAATACTATAATTTAGTATAATGTTTTGTTCATTAAATAAGTGTAATGCCCCAAAATTCATAATAAGGTTTAAGACCTTAATTAGGAGGCCAGGAGGGCCATAATTGATTTATTATGTTATTAAATTATAATATGCATATGAACCCATTTCTGATTAATTGAGTGATTTTTATATTTTGGCCATTTCGGACATATTTGGCATATATGTGATATGTATGTGGTGCTTCATATTATTTGGTTATGCTAGGGTTACTCAGCACAAGACGATCGTAGGAGGTAAGTTAGTAGGAAAGTCACAACGGGATTTATACTTGACTCGGGGTGAGTCAAGGGGTATTTAGCACATTACCAAGTTGACCAGGTCAATTTTGGATATTTTCACAGAGTTATGTAATTTAGAGAAGAAAAGAGAAATTATGGCAGATTTATTAATTAAGATCAATTTGTATTGTTATGTTTTCAGTTGTTTTCATTAGAACTGTACCTATTGCGCAACGAAAATTGCGGTGATGGTAGTATTGTATATAACCGAAAATTTTATATAAAAAACTTTATATGATTTACCGTACAGTAACCTATGAAGAATCCTTCAATATTTTCGTATATATTTCGATCTTCCTATATGAATAGTGTTGATGGCGCTGCCCCGGGGACCTATGGACCAATAATTCCAAGTTCCATTAAATAGAAAAATTATTAACCAAAACTCAATCATTTGTTCACTTATCATATTTATTAATATCATGATTACTCTACTATAAATACAACACTGCACTCTGCATAATTAATTTGAACCAATATTTATTGAGTAATTTATTGTAACCATAAAACGTCCATTTCTACTATTTTTACATACAAATTAATCATCTATTGATGATTCATAATTAAGTGGGAATCAAATTACCCTTTTACCCTTTTAATTATTTCTTGATTCATAGTGTACCATTGACTTTACTAGTGAAGGCTATTTAAGAATTTGATTATGAATTTGACGTCAAACATAATCACATGCTAATGTCGTCTCACCCAAATATAACATAAATATAAAATATATGCCCTCATCTGGCCAAAATTACGAAAATGACCTTCTAATAATAAATATAGGCCCACATGCATGCAATTATCATCATATAATAATAGAACTCCCATAAACCATATGTTTCTGATCTTCTAATAATAGTTATAGGCCCCAAGCGAATGTCCCAGTCAATATTCCCAGAATTCTCAACACATCTCGCTAACTAGCAATTTATCATCAAATATTTATTCCCATTACCCAATATCCCGGTAATGTGCTAAATACCAAAAGATAAATAATGATAAGAATACTTACATTATACGCAGCGGAATGAATGAGTCTTTCCTTCAGTTTCTCTAACCCTTGTATCCTTTTTGTCTCAGGGTATTATCTAGAAACTTAACCGATCTTCAATTTTCTTCACAGCCTTCCAAAGTATCCTTAGGATCACCTAGACTAGAGTGGACAATTCTCAACACATGAGATAGATACAAAGAGAAAAAGAGAAAATTACAATAAGGCTTATAAAAGGAGTTATGGTCTAGTCCGCAGGGTAAGCTGGTAACGAACAAGTGAACGAACTCAAATAATACAATAAGTTTGAATACTAACCACCAAGAATTGAGATTGAATTGACCTACGGTCAACTATATGATATGAGTATAATAGAAGATAACGATACGTTTACTTATCCTATCAACTGTCAATATCGGTCATGTCTGATGTAACAAATATATTTGATCTTGTCTACTTTGCTAATGTTTTCGAAAGAACATAATACTACAATGTGTAAGTTGGAAATTTGGGACGTTACAGCAATAGCGTGCTGAGCGCTAGTCAATAGGGTTATGCCCGAGAGAATATACAATTGAATATGGTTTTTTTTTTTTTTTTATGTAAATTGTGCATCAGAGAATAATGACTATAAAAGATATCCATTTATAAAGTGCCTTAGAGGGCCACGGGCCTTGAAGAACATAGAATAGGCCCTGCACGCACAGTGTTGGTTTATAACAACTAAATATGTATTAAGAAAATAGAACTATATTTGTATTAAGAAAATACAATTAAGAAAATATGTATTAAGAAAATAGAACTAAATTTGTATTAAGAAAATATGTATTAAGAAAATATGTAACAACTAAAAATGTATTAAGATACTAATATTGTTTGATCGTATATTTTTAATTCTTTAACATTTGAAATTTTGACTTTTTAGTTATTTTAATGATTTGAATTTTTTACTATATTTTCTTATTTTTGGGTTAAAAAGAATTGTACGCGTAAAAATACACATTTATTAAAATAAAAATAAATTGAGATCCAATTAATATTTCTATGACTTTATTTCAATAAAAATTTTAGAAGGAGAATTTTAATTTTGATCTAATTTATTTGGAAAATACAATTAGTGTGATATTTTTATAAAAAATAGTAAATGGAGGTTAAAATATCCAATTGACCAGCACAAGAAAATTGACTAGTCATAACACACATTTGCTACCACATGTAAATTTTAAATATATAACATCATCATCTAAAAATTTCGCTTAAACAATACCCAAAACACCTTCTCATATACAAGTAATAATTTTGTTAAACATTCCAAAAATGATTTTATGATAAAAAGATGTTAGATTTGCAATGTATAATTGATTAAGGATTAATTCATGTATAATTAATTGTGAGTTTGAACTAATTAATGACAGGGTATCAAATTTGCCCATGTACCAAATTGTGAGTTGAACTAACATAATTAATCCAATTTTATTTTGACACGTTACATGTACCAAATTTGGTTGGTTAGACACAAAACGTGGAGACGAAGCTTATATTTTTTAATTTTTTTTTCTGCATAGGGTAGTACTATTGCATGCCATCGAGAACAATTATAGTCCAATGCTTAGGGCACTGTAGTTACCAGTAGAAAATTGGAAGCCACTCAAGAGCTTTGGAAGGACCCAAACACAACACAAGCCTAAGAAAAATCAATAGTTTCAATTAGTGAGTTTGTAATGATAGGGAAGGGAATTCGTTGGGTCTCATCAACGGTGGAGTCACCCCCACCAGAGTCACCAGCAGCAAGTGAATGGTTGGATTCATCAGACACCTATTCAGGGCCGTCTAATGAATATAGAACTTTATCCACCTACCAACATGGGAACATGACCGTGGAAGGTTGCATGGTCCACCCCCCACTGAAGAAGCGTAGAACCACCATTTCTTCCAAGAGAGTCCCCTCGAAGAACAAGCGAGAGTCCCTAGTGATTGAACATAGAGGAGAGAAGGCAATTTTTGTCCCCCTGTCCTCCGAATCTGAAAATTCTGAAGAACAAAAGAAACGTATCGGAGAGGAAGAACAATGGAAGACCTCAATCCATCAGGATGATAGGGAAAAAAGAGGTAATAAAGTTACAAGTTCCCTTCGTCTTTACTAGGGTGATAAAATTATACTTTCTACCTTAGTGGGCTAGATTATTGGTTTGTTTATTAGCATACACATACACTCATGGAATTTTTATTATATCTGTTGCATGCAACATTTTTAAAATTAAACAAACTATATTGTATTATTGAGTGCACAGGCAGGGTCCGTAATAAGAAGTTATACTCCCAAGGAGTTGGGACGAGTTCTGAAGGTGGACAATGTCTCTCAAAGCAATTTATTCCATCGGCAGAAGTCCACCCCGTTCGCCTGAGCCAGACTTTGTATGAAAATTATATGATGTGGAAAGTGGAGAATATTCACAATCTACTGCTGCAGTTATTGGAGAAAAAAAATCCTGACAATGGTAGGATGAAAAGATAGGTTGAGGGTACCTCAGAAGGAGAAGGTGGTCACGTGCATAGGATGTCCAACCATCCGAATGGGAAGCGTCCCTCGACTATTTCATAATTTATTGTACTTCTCTCACCAGGGGAAAACTAACTCAATGCTTCATGTTAGAGGTATTGAAGACAATATTTCAATTTTTAATGTAACGCTGAGACTCCATGATTTTCCCCAATGGTTTCTTTATAATGATATTATGTGTTTGAATGGTATCATAGTTATTGTTCTATAATGATGTCTTAACTTTTTTTTGGGAAGTCGCCACATTTACTAGTGGCGATTCTATGGTTTCTAAACTAATTAAATTGCACTAGTTGCATATTATAATTTTGATGTGTCATTGCTTTAAAAATTTATGTTTATCAACTACTGAGGATAGAAAATTGTTAAATTTGTTACTAAATAATTATTATCACATGAACACATGCCGCAGATAGTTAGATGGTGTTTTTGTTTTACAGTGATATCACATGAATACATACATAATTTGTTTCCATTACTAAATTTAAATTTCACATGAAGATGTAAGTTGATATTAAACTAATACCAGTTAGATTAACTATTTATATAATTATCGATTAATGGATTAATTCAATAGTCCAAAGACTTATTACATTGCACTATTAAAGTTGGATATAGGTAGGGTGACAATCTTCTAAAAAATATTTGTATGAATGTTCAAAGTTAAATAATCCAAGAAACCAACGTATATCGACAAAAAATCGGATAAATTACTATTACTATAAAATTAAGTTGTGCATATGCAAATACATGACATATCAGTATTTGAAGACAACCATGTATATAAAATATTGAAACGTTCAATGCAATGGTTTTCTATGTGATAAAATTTTGTTTGTCATCGATTTTTTATTTTTCTTCTTAAAATCCTTCCATACATGTATTCATCAATAAAAAAAAAAAAGAAAAGGGAAAAGAATCCTTCCATTCACATTACATGGAAAGAAGCTAGTTCAGTATTAAGGGTTTACCCTTACACGTGCGTATATAATGTAACTAGTAGACCAATGAGTAGTATAACCACCCAACCAGGATATTGGATTTCGACTTGTTTACAAAAACTGACATTTTCTCACCTACTCAAGTAAGATTTTACATGCTTTTACACATTGTTGTATTTCACTATGATACCCTACTCGTAAAATCTAGAAATGTATTTATAACGTAGGTTTCCTGCAAGCAATCGAATAAAATATTGGTCATATGGATGGATTGATAAGTCGTGCCACGTTGCTCAATTTTCCCCATCTACGTAATCACAATACAGAGCAAATAAAGGATTTGTAATGATTAAATGATTTAAGTAAATGTAATGGCATTTATATTTTTTTTAAAAAGGAAAAATACTATTTTTGCCTCTGTATTTTTTCGAAATATGTGATCAACTTCTGTGTTTTGGTAAATGATAATTCGAACCCTATGTTTTGTTAATAGACCATTTGGTAAACCTACACCAAATTTTATTTTTTTCAATATACATAATGAGCAATGGTTGATTTGTTTAAAATAATATGATTATGTTTGAAATTCGATTAGCAAGTTATTATTATTATAATTGTCATTATGATTATTGTTTACCCAAAAATGGCCTCTGGTGATGTGGCAAAATTTCCTTACAAATGTCTGGCACATGGTGATTTCAAATGAAAAGATCTTGCTCGACCATCGACCAGGTGTTCCTTACACTATCAGATCTCGTGATTAGATGTGACCAATCTGGCAGCATGCTCTTATTTATTTAATTTAAGATACACAATCTTGTAATAATAACATTGAGATTTTTTCCTTTATTTATCTTGATATGCTATCATTAATTGTAATTACAGCCCATTGGCCCATGTAACCCACCTAAACCTATAAATAGTAATGATAGGGTTCAGGGGAGGGGGTTGGATTCTTGAAACCTTAGACTTTTTTGTATTTAGAGAGAGAAATATAGTGTGATTATCCACCGAGATTGTAATCCTCCCAAAGCTTGTGAAACTCAAGAACCCTAGTTCTTTGATCACGATTTTTGGATTCAATATCAATAAGAACACTAAGTGAACGTAGGTCATTACCATTCATTGGGGCCGAACCACTATAAATCATTTGCGTTATTTACTTTCCATTTGATTCTCTTGTTGCCTTCAAGTCATTTTTTGTCGTAATTCTGACTCCGTTTCATTGGCCAAATCAATGGTTAACAATTATAATATGTATTTTGTTTATTATCTCTTCTATGTAAAAAATGTGTAGATAGCGAAAATTCTTGATTTTAAAGGTTTTTTTATTTTTTTGGAATTCTAGTTAACGGAATGTTCTTATATTTATCTGAATATTCATATATTTAATAATAGATTGTATACCTAAGTTACACTTAAATAAAATTAACTAAATAAATAATTAAATAAATTAAAATAAGATATTTTAGAGATATTATACAATGATGATTATTTAAAGATAATAAAACCATACATTGAATAACTTAAATAAAACTTAACCAAATTTAAAAATCAGAACAAATATAAATTTAAACAAATGTAAATAAATAAAAATATGATTTTTAAAGATATTTTATGATAAATTAAATACTTACATCATATTTATTTAATAATAATAAACACATACATATAATTTATTTATTATATAAATTTGTGTGATATTATAAATTTTTATCAAGTGATTGGGCCTATTCTTCGTCATCAAATTCATAAAAGGACATTGACAGATATATTAGAAACTAAAAATAGTTGATGCATATATACTATTGTGAACACTATGAGTTTGTCTATTCTTATTTTATTTCTACTATTAATTTCTTTTTAAACATTTTTGTATTTTATATATATATGTCATGTTGTCATATAAATATATGTATAGAAGACTTCTCAATGGTTACTACCCATAGATGAGTAATAACAATTATGATGATGTAGCAACATAATAACTTGATATAGCAAGTCACCATCAGGTACATGTGCATTGCACATTGCTTTCACCTAGTGTATTAAAACTGATGAATTAATGTCACTAATTATTTTTTAAGGAGTGTAAATACACTCTTCTTAAATGAAAATGAAAAAAAAAAAAAAAAACGACACGTTGTCTATATAAGTGACGGTCCAATAAGAAGATACACATGTTTTAAAAATAGATAAATTCCCAAAAAAAAAGGATAGTAAACATGACAATTTTACCTCTATATAAGAGTAGTCCCATTTAAAAAAAATATAGTGAGCTTGATAAAAATCTAACACCCCACTTCGAAAATCCAACAAAACGAAATGACCACCATGAACTTCCTTGCCTCACCTTAATTCTCAAGCCAGTGGGAAACTTCTGCAGCAAGTAATGGAGACTTTATTCATCCTCCAAATAGCTGGGCACATCCAGTAGAAGGAGATGGTCTTTATGTCATGCGCTTGGTGCTAAGCAGGCTGGAGGCTCTTAACACACTAAATGGAATGTTTGCCAACATATACCATCAGGTTATTACTAATACTAATGCATGCATGCAAAAGTTTTCATATGTACAGGGTGACTTGGAGGATCAGAAAATAGAACATAACCAGAGCATCTACCATCTCTCCATGCGGATGTATGCCATGGAACAGGCTATGGGCTCCATGAAAGGAGAGATGCATGAGTTGAGGATGCTAGTGCATACATTTGTGTCCATGCAATCTGAGGCGGGTGGAGGCGTTGGTCTTCCTTTCGCTTCGCCTAATGTGTAATAGTGTCAGAACTTTGGAAAGAACTTTCTATAACATATCTTTTGGATGAACTTTTGTTCTGTAGTGTCATTTTGAAAAACAATTTTTTTGGAATATGCCAAGTTAAAAGGTCACATTCCCTTGAAATTGTTTTCGCCGCTACACTACTCTATATATTAGTACGTGAACATTGTAATAGTGGTCACAAAATTTTAGTTGTTTTTCTTTTATTTTTTTAAGTTGCATGGACAATAGTCTTCATAGTTTAAACAACTCTTCATAGTTTTCAAAATTCAGGTCTACCTACTCCATGTCTAAATCCGCATAGAGATCGTCATTTCCACAAAGTTCAGAGCCTTTCATTCCAGGAAAGCTTAACTATAAACCATTGATATTAAGCTTGTGTATTTCATAATGAAGAAACAAATACTGGAGACATACTTGCACTTACAAATACAAAAATTCACATTTTCCTATTAAAGAAAAATCATACAAAGCTTTTACATAAAAAAAATTTACCCCTACCCTACAGGTAGGAACTTGGAAGAACTTATCTGAGCTACACAAAAGTAAAGCTACAGTGCACCAAATTTGTTTACCAAATGTTGCATTATAGGACAAAACACTACAAGTAAGGAAACTAGTACCTAATATGTCCATGCAAGGAAAATGAAACACTAGTTCATGCACAATTGTTTTTGTAAACAAAGTAGGTGCAATAACACTACACATATACACATTAATTGACAAATTAGACTATAATTAACAAGTTTAATAAGAAAATTTGGCTTTATGCTAAAGACTACTTAAGCATAAAAAAGTCTTCATTTGTGAAGATGCAAGGTTAAAATTAGTTCATGAAATAGTTAAAAGACCAAGACTGATCCAGATTCTGAGAAATTGGTATCCCCTTAATAATTCATATGGGCAATAGAGGCCCCAGGAAGAAGGGAAAAAAAAACTAGTTAAAATGTTATATAGAATACAGAGTGTGTAAGTCAAGTGCAAAAACTGCCTCTTACCTTAGCAGAAATAAGATACCTATCCATGTATGCCATTCCACACTAGAAGTACTTATGGGGTTGAATTTGATTTTTTAGTCCATTGAGAATCAATTTCAACCTAGACTTTTAACAAAATAAAACAACCTAGACTCTCGGTTAACAAATAGTTGGATAGTTGTAATAAGAAGGGTAATAAACCATAACTGGAGTACCTACCATGCATTAAGTAAACCTTGCACATTTTCAATATACTGCGATTTCCGTCAATGTATGCACATATATTAGTAGTCACAAATAAATTGTGCTAGACTTATCTATCGAGAGGAAAGACAAAGAACAATCTGTGGTTTTTGCTAATTTTTCTTTCCTTGACAAGTTTAACTTAGATCAAACTTTTCAAAGGTAGGCAGTATATTCAATACAATTAGTATAGCCAAAATCTAATATAGGACAAAGATTACAACTGAAAAATAAATAAACTAAAAAAATTCTTATGTAACTGAGAGATTCCTGTATAAAATACAAATATATAAATCCTAAATTTACACCTAAAGTACAAACTCTTATCAAGATTTGTCACTAACCATATAGGATCAAGTTAACAACAAAGCCAGCACAAGCTTTAATCCTCTCAACATGGAATTGGAATGGTGATGAAGGATCACTAGTGCCTACATCTTCTTCAACTGAACATCCAATACATATACAAACAGAGTCTTATATATGGATTTTTTTGTCCTCTTAATTAATAATAAGTAAACAATCAAAGTATAATTAATACTAAGCAATGAAATAAACTTGGTAGAGCATTTGTACCTCTTCTTGCTCTGCAAATGGATGACTGCCGCACACAACCCCAGCTTCGACCTTCGTCTAAGTTGTTGTCCTCCGTCGTCTAGCCTAAATCGCAGCTAGTCGGTGTCCTCCGTCGTCAATGAAGTTAAAAACTGTTGTAAAACATTTGTTGAATACAAAAATAAAAAAATCAAGCAACGATTAATAACCACGACATACATGTTTCATAATTTGGTCAGATATTTCTTTCAAGCGAAATATCAAACATTTGGTGCTCAAGCCAAACCTACATTACAAACAAATTAGTCCTGATGCTCCTCACCATAATTTCAAAAATTAAACTCTAAATCACCACTTTCTTGTCCACCATCATCAATCCAACACTCAATTACAGATGAAAAATAAATATATGATGAAATTAATATTAAAAGACTTACCAGAATCCCAAAATGAAGACCCAACTCAGTAGAAAATTCCACGTTAACACAACAACATTTTACTTTTTGATTTACACACCCCACCATTGTTGTTTATGTACCCGATTCACTTAGGGGAGAAAGATGCTCCTCCATCTTTAACATATTAGACAGAAGATCCTCTGTGTGTGTGTGGGGGGAGGGGAGGGGGGGAGGGGGAGAAAGATCTTCTGTCTCTCATGGACGTTAGCATTCTATAGTTTATTCCACTCTCTCCACAAGTCACAGGAGTTAGGCTTACCAAACTTCCACACCATACGACCAATTTGTAGATCTCCCTCCATTTCCATACTCAATCCATTCTCATTTTGTACGACTCAACACAAGACCTTGTTCAAACTTTACAGATGAGAGAATTCAGTCTTTAACAGCCAACAACCACCAATACTCACTTCCAGATGGCCACACTACAACCCATTTGACACGTGGAATACTAACTCTATGTTTGGAAATACAACTCTCTTAAGGGAAAATGCAACTGACCAAAAAAATCAAGTTACCATTTTACCCCCAAACGTGTACTTATTTTCAGACGAAAAAAATGCATAATAATGTTATTTATCTGAAGAAAATTAAAAATGAGGAAAAACATACTATAACGCCCTGCTAATTAGAGTCCATTACCAGGTGTGTTTTGAAACTAGTGCTGGACTTACTAACAAGTCATTTGAACTAAACATGTGATTAAGCCACTAAGGTTTGGGTATTAAAAACTTTTGATCATTTCATAAACATTTCCATTAAGTTAATAACCAGTTCTTTACATGGGATCCCAAAAACATTAGTTTAAAAGCCTGTTACAAAACTCAGATTACACATTAAGCCGTCCTAAGCGGCAAAAGCTGGGCTTAACCCTAGTTCCCCTGAGCATCTCGGCCGTGGGGGTCGAACGGACTGCATATGTACATACCACTGCTAATGCCCTCTGACTCATGGCTGGTTGAGCTTCTCTTTACCTTTACCTGCACCACAAAGCACATGTGAGCCAGAAGACTCAGCAAGAAAACATAATTAACAGTTCAGTTAATAAAACAACCATCAAACAGTAATAACTGAATCCAGTGCATCCATCAAACCCAATTGGAGACCATAGAGTCACACAAGTGCATGCCACACTTTCTTTCAAGTTGTTGGCATTCGAGCCAGTCAAGTGCATGTTGCACTCCCAGGGTGGCCCAGCCATGGTGGCTTGCACTCCACATGCATTATGCCAATCTTAGCTTAAAAGCTAAGTTCCTTATGCCCTTGACTTATAAGTCAAGCCACCACGTGCCTCCAACTTATAAGTTGAAGCCTTGGGACTTTCAACCATAAAGAATCTCCCAGAGCCCATCATATTCTCAACGAATAAGTTGATCCCCATTTATCATCCTATTGATACCCTAGTTTATAAACTAAGCTTCACAGTCATAACAAATAGTCTCATGTTCCATTTAGCATACTTATCAAACAGTCATACCATGCATTATAACACATTCACTCAACAGTCACAAGCATAATCATAATTATGCACGTTACAGCGTACCTAAACAGACATTCACAACATAATTATAATCATGTTAATCACCTTAACTAAGTTCTAATCATGCATTCACATAACAGGAGCAGTTTTCTTACCTTTGGTCCGTATGCGAGTTACTAGCGACAACCCTCCGAGCATGGTCCCCGATTCAAGCCCTTAGCGAAAACCTAGTCACAACCGCAGTAAGGAAGTTCCCATCACTAACACGTAAATAACAACTTCCAGACCGACCCTTAGCCTTTGGGACATTGAATTCTACTTAACAAGGAAGTGGGATCGATCCCGAGCCCAAATGGTTAAGTTTCCAACCTAAAAATCCCATTAAGGTCAATTTTCACCTTAAGAGCCGCGGCCCCTCACAGCCGAGCCGCGGCCCGCCTTTGATTCCAGAGGCTTGGCCTCTCTGGAAACCAACGCGCGCCGCGGCCCGCCCCTGCCTCCGAGCCCTACTGGCTCCAAAATCTTCTTCACAGGCCGCGACTCACCATAAAAGAGCCGCGACTCAACACCACGAACCCAAAATTTTCTGGGTTTTTCTTCAACCGAACCCAACTAAAACCCATCTAATTCCACCCTAACCTTCCAATTCAATTCTCATAATTATCACAGCCCTTTCCAAAGACAAAATCCAACCATATATCACAATAATATTTACCAAAACCCACAAACTCAACCCTCCAATTATCTAACATGCATCAACACCATAATTCTAGATTATTCAGCATAATTAACCAAATAATTACAGTCAAAACTCTTACCTCAGTTGGAATGAATCACTGGAACCTAGCTTCTGTTTTCCCCCAAGCCTAACACCTTGATTTCCCAAGCTTTACTCCTCAATTTTCCAAAAACCTCCTCAAGCTTCTATGGCACCTAGAGAACGTGAGAGAGAGAAAGGGAGCTGCTGAATTATTTTTCATGTAATTTCTCAAACTTTCTAATTATATCCCAGCCATCTAAGTCTTAAACCACAGTGGGAATGACTAAGTTGCCCCCTTGCCCTTATCTTATTCCCAAAGTGTTCACAAGTACAATTTTGTCATTTGCCTTAAATCCTGCTATCCACAATTTGCACCCTATAATTCTCGCTACTTCCATTATTCTCACACAATTACCAATAAATTTCCAATGCCCACTAATTCCCGGTAATGTACTAAATTACTAAAATACCCCGAACCGGGTATTTAGACCCCGTTGTGACTTTTTGGCTAACTTGCTCATCGGGACCGCCTCTCGTCGAGTAACCCAAATATATCCACATAATAATGTGGTCTCAATCACACAAGCACATATTCGCATTTATACCCCTAACGGGTCAAATTACCAATATACCCTTCTTATAAGAAACGGGCCCACATACACATATTTAATATCTTTAAAATACAAGCATGATTATATTATAATATAATTCACATATTAACTCAATTATTGCCTCCTGGCCCCCTAATCCAGGCACTAAGCCTTATTAGGAAATTTGGGATGTTACACATACTATCAGATAATACAACCTGTTCTACCAAGTAATTTGACCGGGGTGAACAATATTTTATATTTTGTCGGTTCCGAGGTGTGTCAAACCTCAGACCCAACCGAGGTTTTACATAACTCCCCAAAAAAGAATTATTTTATAGTTTTTATTTTATATTTTCAAATATATGGCTTTTTATTTCTCATACAAATGTATCTCTTCTATATAAAAATGTGTAGATAACATAAATTCTTAGTTTTAACGGTTTTTTATTTTTCATTTTCCGTTAAATTTAACAGAATATTAACATAATATTTTTATATTTAATGATAGATTGTAAACATGACTTAAACATAGATAAAATTAAATAAATAAAAAATTAAAATAAAATATTTTTGAAATATTTTACAATAATAATTATTTAAAAATAATAAAATCATATGTTTTATAACTTAAATAAAATTTAATTAAACTTAAACTTCATGTATTAGAATAATATCATATTAAACATATAATATATTATATTCTACTATCAACTAGCGACAAACTTAAATTTAAAAATCCACGTATAATATTAATATTATATTAAACATATAATATATAATCTCTTATTGTTGTGACTGCCAAATTCAAAAACTAGAACAAACATAAACTTAAGCAAAAATTAATTAATTAATTAAAATAAGATATTTTTAAGATATTTTATGATAATTTAAATAATTAAATCATATTTATTTAAAAATAATAAAAGCATACATATAATTTTTTTTGAATTTGTGTGATAGTTTTTACTATCAAGTGTGATAGTTTGTGTGATAGTTTGATAGTTTATCTTATAAATTTGTGTGATAGTTTTTTTTATCAAGTGATTTGAAGTTCTTTTTCTTCATCAAATTCACCAAAGGACATTGCGAGATACATTATAAACTAAAAATAGTTGATGTATACTACTGTCTACACTATGACTTTTTCTATTATTATTATTTTATTTCTATTATTTTTTTTAAAATATTATTGTAATATATATATGTCAATATTGTGTTTAGATGTCAAATATGTAGATATTATTGATATAGATATTTATATATATTATAGAACTATAATTCATTCTATTATATATATATATTTAAAAAACAGTGAACTAGTTTTTATTAAAATTATAGACAATGTTTACAACTTAAAACTAAGCAAACGTGCATTACGTGTTGCTTTTACCTATTAATTTAAAAAATATGTCATAATTTTTTAGCTAAATAAGCCGTATTATTTTGTAATTTTAATTAGAGTAAATACGATTTTTTACTCTGCATTGTGCAAATGTTACCGATCGGACCATCTATTTTGTTAAATGACAATTCAAACCCTGCATTTTGCAAAATAGAACAAAATAGTATTCAAAGCCCGATTTTGGTAATACTTTCTTTAAATAGGACCAAAATGCCATCAAGTTTTATTAATTAATGAATTAATTAAAAATATATTTTATACTAAAAAATAAATTAAATTGTTTTTAAATAAAAAAATTAAAAAAACTATTTCAAATAATAAAAAAACAACAAAAGTATTTTAAAATAAATAAAATAATCTAAAACCCACCCAAATAAAATAAGTAACATTAATAAAAACTAATTATAAAAAATACATTAATAAAAACTAATTATAAACAAAACATTAATAAAAACTAAAACCTAGATCTAACCTAAAAGTCTACCCTTCTTCTTCTTCTTCTTTGTAGGTGGCTGGGGCGACAAAGACTATTGGGTTCGACAAGAGGGTTTGGTACGGCGAGGTTGGATCTAGTGTGAAGAGGTTGGGTCTGTGGGGGGTTTGGTGTAAGGACGAGGCTAGGTCCGACGAGGGGATCTAGTTGTGTTGTGTTTGATTGTTGTTTGTGTTCAGGCAGATAAGTTTTAGGGACATGCAAAATCCAAGTTTTAAGGTTTATTTTTTTATATGAAATCATCAAATGTTGCGATTTTTTTTGCAAATGGTCGGGATGGCAGCTACATTTTGCAAAGGAAAGACACAAATATGAGGGTTCTTGTATGATTGGGGAATATCTGAAAGGTAATTTGATGATGGTTCTTGTGCGACTGGGGCAGATCTAAAGGTGGTTGTGTGACTGGGTTTTGAAGCTTGCACTGGGTTGTTGATAGAGAATTTTCTTACTACAAGCATTTTGGAGTTCTTCTACATTAATAAAAACACTAAGTGGACGTAGGTCATTACCAATCCCTAGGGCCGAACCACTATAAAATCTTGGTGTCGTTTACATTCTTGAATTCAATTATCTTATTTATATCATTTTCGTGATTCCGTCTCGTTGACTTAGGGTCAACAATAACAAATAAGAATGATGAACAAATTGAAAATCAGAGAATGTAAACCTAGAATATTGATTTTCCAATTTTAAATTATGAATCTCAGTTTATCAATTATCTCAATCTATTCTCCTAATTTGTAATTTCAAGAACCCTAATTTAAATCATTTACCTTTCTCAAGTGTAAGTTAAATTATTCTTAATTAATTAACAAGATATCTCTATTCAATATTAATTAAACAAGAATTCATTAAGCAATATGGCTCTTTTAATGAAACTCATAGAAATCATGGAATCTCTCAATCTCACACTTTTCCAATGTCATACACTTTTAGGTCCAATTTAAGATTACATCTCTCAAGTGTAAAATCCTAAATCTCAGTTGATTATAGTGCTAAAAAATGTCAATTTATTAGTTTTAAAGTGTAAAATAAATTAAGTTTTAATTAATATTTTCATGAATTTATTTTAATATATTTTATAATTGAAAATATTAATTTTAATTTAATTTGTGTTTAATTTTCAGGAAAGAATTTGCATTTGGACACTAATAAAAAAAGAAAGAAGTAAAATTGAAGAAAAATGAAAAAAAAATGACATTTTTGTGGTCCAAACCCAACAGGATTAGTCCCAAAGGAACCGAGGCCCACTACCTCTCCTATGCCAGCAGCGCACCACATGGCGCTCTTCCTGCTCGTCATGCATCGCCCAAGTCCCTCAGCAGCCCAGCGACCCACCCGCGTGACCCAGCAACCTGCCTGTGTGACCAGCGCCTGACCCGTGCCAGCGACCTGCGACCAGCCCAACACCTGACCCGCCTGCCCACCTACTGCTTTTTCCCTACTGACAATCCCAACACATGGCTTCCTCCCATTGGTTGCTGATAGAATATATTTTTAATACTTTTTAGTCTTAGTTTTTTTAGTTTTATTATTATTTTTATATTTTTAGTTCTTTTTGTGTGTGGTTGTTGTATTTTTCAGGTTGTCATTTGTTAAATGGATATTTGAGAAATATTTCAAAATTTATTTGAAATATTATCTTCAGTCAATAGAAAAACAATAGAAGATATTTATTTGACTTGATTGGAGAAGATAAAAGATAATTCAAACTTAAATTGTTGGAAAAATCTGAGATATTTTGAATCTGAAACAGTTTTGGTATTGTGATCATATCTCCTTACTCACATATTCAATTGACTTGTTCTTGGTGGCTTTGGAAAGCTTATTCATAGACCTACGAAAGCTTGTTTCACAAGAAAAATCAAATTCGGGCGTTTATTTGGTGATATTTGAGGTACAAGATTACGCAAACAAGAGTTACGAGATTTGAAAAATGAAGATATTTTGAAGCATTATGAAGTAACAAGTGGAAACATCTAGAAAATTATTTTCACAACCTTATCACTACAAAACGAATGTTTTGGATTATTTTAGACCTCTCTCTCTCTTCTCTCATCTCTCTCACTCCTCTCACTCCTCTCTCTTTCTTCTTTTTCTTCTCTATCTATTCTTTTTCATTAATTAATTTCTTATTTAGGGTATTAATTGATTCTTCTTGAAACCTTATGATTATCTAATGAAGTTTTTATGAATTCCCTATCAATATTGTGAATTATATGTCTTATGTTTAATGCTTGATCACCATTTACATGATTTATATGATTTTAACATGAGATCTTAGAAGTGAAGGATAAATATGTTATAGTAAAATAATCATAGATTTATATTGGACGAGAGTAACTGTATGATTTGTGTTGCTTAGGGATTACATGTTTAATGTCTACGATATGTTAGTTTACCACAAAGATGTAGGAGATTTGCTTATTGTAGAGAGTTATAAGTCCTAGGAAGAATATAATTTACAGTTGTAATCTGCTGTCACGATAGAGATAGGAATTCTTAAATTCAATTTAAAGAAGCATAGGTGGATAGTTGATGAAATTAATAACCATATATTTTTATTTATTGAATTAGAATATCTATTATTGAGTCTTTTATTGTTCTTGTTATTTGTTTTATTTCTTTTAGTTTTGGTAAATTCTATATTCATTAATTATCAAATCAATTAGAAATAAAAATTAATTAATTGGTAATTAATATTCAATACTCGTGGAAACGATACTCTAGTTATCACTTTGTTACTTGTTTACGATTGCGTATACTTGCATAGTACATAATTTCCGCAACAAGTTTTTTGCGCCATTGCCAGGGATTATTTTTATTAATATCAATAAAATTAGTTTGATTTTAATTTGGTTTTTTTGATTTTATTTAATTTATGTTTCTTTTATGTGTTTGACTTGTGAAAATTTTCCAACAACACAATGAGCCATTTTACTCCGCTTGGGGGAGATTTAATGAATTGGTGGAGAGATGTCATCACAATTTCTCAAGGGGGTGTCTAAGGAGAATGTATTATCTAAATAATAAATGTCCATTTATTCTTTTACTAGAAAAGAGGACATGAGATAGTTATTCCTACAACTCAGTGATGGACTGTTTAATGTATCGAATGTAATATCTTCGAATTGACATTTGCTAAATGGTGGGAATAGTTAGCAGTTGTCAATCCATTATGGATTGAGTCATTGAATAATTATAAGGACTTAATTTTGAGTATCTTGAATATAATACGATTATATGTATGTGCATTTAGGTAGAGACTTAAAATCCCAAAGGATGGTCTGATATTAAAACTTCGTAGATTGATATCAGAATCAACTTACATAATTGTGGAGGAGACACATTAATATAGAAATGTGTTAGACATTTCAGATTTATATGTTTCACCACAAAAGCTGAAACATAACAGCTACAAGCAGTTAAATACGCTAATTGATTTATTTGAGTTCTTTGTCATTCTGGAAAAGGTTTCAGACTAGAATAAACAACTAGTATCTCATTGCAAAAGCAATGGAGATACAACTATTCTAGAAAAACTAGAAATCATGGGAGGAGTAAAGTACATGAAATGAAGTATCATTTAATACAAGACAATTTTACATAACTGATGTAATAATCTTGAAGATAACTTTAAATAAATTTCTTACAAAATTGTTACAAAGACTTTGTTAGACAAAATCGGTCAGGAGAATATGATTGATGTATTAAAAGAGATGCCTCAATTTGCTTTAGGGAAAGTGGGAGATTGTTGGGAATAGTGCCCTTAAAGCAATTGTAGTTGACAAATGCTTTAAATGAAATAAAAAATCGAATTGAATTATTATATATATAGACTATCTCTGATAAAATATGATAATATTAAGTGGATATAAAAAAATTCCAAAGTTTATCTATGTGGTTTTAATCTCATATGTGTATGGGAGGATCGAGATTAAGATAATAAACTTAAATAGTTCATAGTAAAATAATGTTAAGGAATCTTTAGATTAATTACTGCTAGTATGGTTCACTAGTATTATGAATACATGTGACGTAGATCCGAGTTACTAGTGTACTATACACTTTAGTGGAGGTACTTTGAATGCTGAGAGTATGTAGAACTGGACCAGATGTGATTTGTTAATACTTTTTTAAACACTGTTTCATAATATTAATCAAACACATCAAACGATGATCATATACACAATGATCTTAATCCTGAGGTTGCTATGAACTCCTATATATTTCATCTAATCCTTTGATTCATGTGTTAAGGTTTGTCAGAATGATCAGGCTAAGAACAATTATTTTGGGGACTCAATGATGTATATGGCTGGGGACGTAGTTTAACAGTTATGGAATCTATACATTCTTATAGATTGAACAATAGTTCCCTATTGGGTTGACTTTTGGAATTAAAAAGGTTATGAGTGCTCACGTCGCAAACTTGTTGTGGCATAACCTTCACTAGTAAAGTCAATGGTACATTAGGAACAAAATATAGCTAAAAGGGTAAAACAATAATTTTATTCCCTTTTAATTATGAACCATTAATAGAGCCTTAACGTTGTATGTAATGATTATATCAATGACCACTTTATTCTTTAATAAAGTACTCAGTAAATATATGTTTGTAATTATCAAGAGTTCAATCTCATAGTTATAGTGGAGTAATCATGAGATTAATCAATATGATTATTTAATCAAAGAGCTTTGATTAACAATGTAATATTTATTGGAGCTTGATATTATAGGTCCATAGGTCTCCAGAGTGGCTTTATCAACACCATATCAAGGTAAGAGTTGATGCAAGGGTATAACTGTAATTTGGGAATTTAAGAAGAATTTTATTCTTTGGGTCAAGTATGCAATTATATGATCATTGAGGTTAAATAATTATAATGAAATTAATTATTAATTTTTGAAAATATATTTATTAATTTAAATATGTAAAATTTTGAATTTCATATATATATATAAATAAATAAAATTTTGAAATTAATTATTTTATTTGAGTGGGAGAAAATAAAATTGGTAAGTCAAAAATAGTTTTTTATTTATTTAACTTTAAAGATGATGATAATGATGATTATCAAGTCGAATTTTGAATTTAAAATTTAAATTTTGAAATATGGTTGTCATCTTTTCCTTAAAAAGATTTAACACCTTATTTTGTGGGAGATTAATTT
Source organism: Humulus lupulus (assembly GCF_963169125.1). Lineage (NCBI taxonomy): Eukaryota > Viridiplantae > Streptophyta > Magnoliopsida > Rosales > Cannabaceae > Humulus > Humulus lupulus. The sequence goes on from NC_084796.1 coordinate 67,865,292, forward strand.
TTATTAAATAATTAAATAAAAGAAAAATGAAAAATCTTTGAAAAGGGAATAGTGGGTCACGCATGACACAGTCCAGAGACTGTGCCGTGCATCACATACACTAATATTTTATTAGTGTAGTTTTTATTTTATTTAATTATTTAATAATTTGAAAATAGTTTTTTCAAATTTGGTAAGTAAGATATTTATCTAAATCTAATCCTATCATCATTATGATATTATTATTACGAATAATAAGGTAATATAAATCTCTATATATATGATATAGAAGAAGAAGAAGAAGAAGAAGAAGAAGAAGAGGAAGAGGAAGAGAAAATAACACAGAAACACAAAAAAACAAATAACAACACAATACATAATTCATAATAATTTTTAGAGTTTTTGTCAGACAAAACTCTTTCTTCTTCTTCTTCATTATTCTAGCCATTCTCAGACCATAATCCAAGTTCTCTTGTGTTGAGAAATACTTGTGATTCCTAAAATACAAACTCATGTTCTCTATTTTCCCACACACATCTTGAGGTGTAGAGAACACTCAGGAAGATCTTGGTTTGAGTGCTCAAAGCTTTGGATAGGAAGAACGATAAATATACGAAAAGACTCGAGGACACTTGATAGGCTTCAAGAGGTGATTGTTCATGTTCTTGAATATTCATATATTTATGTGTCTATATGTTATATTTAAATATATTGTATATTTATATATATTTGTTGCATGATTAATAATATTGTAAGTTAATGTTTCTGGATTGTTTTCTTGGTCATATTAAGTGTTTATATGATTAATGAAATTTTTTTATTGTTGTTGTTCCTGTAACAATGGGCCTACCACACCAATTCCCCTGCGTGCTCTGAATGTTTTTCCAACAATGGAAAGATCGAAACTTATAAATCTCGATTAGTGGCAAAGGGATATACCCAAAGAGAAGGAGTGGACTATGAGGAAACTTTTAGTTTGGTAGCCATGCTCAAGTCCATTCGCATCCTCCTATCCATAGTAGCCGCTCTCAACTATGAGATCTGGCAAATGGATGTCAATACAACTTTTCTTAATGGGAATCTTGACGAAGTCATTTATATGAATCAACCAGAAGGATTTAAAGTAGCTAGATAAGAAGGAAAAGTTTGCAAGTTGAATAGGTCCATTTATGGACTTAAACAAGCTTCTCGTTCTTGGAATCTTAGGTTTGATGAGATAATCAAAACCTATGGCTTTGAACAAAATATTGATGAGCATTACCAACTAAGGGCAAATCAAATAGTGGTATTCCTGGTTCTTTATGTGGAAGATATCTTACTCATTGGAAACAATGTTAAGAAATTACCAGATGTGAAGAATGTTGGGAAACTTATACAAGATCTTTATTTATTTTCATGTAGATATAATATTAAACAAGTTAATATGAGACAACCTAGAACATGTTTCTAATTCAAAGAGAAATAATGATAAGAATACTTACATTATACGCAACAGAATAATAGAGTCCTTCCTTCAGTTTCTCTAACCCTTGTATCATTTATGTCGTAGAGTATTATCAAGAAACTGAACCGATCTTCAATTTTCTTCACAACCATCCAAAGTATCCTTGGAATCACCTAGACTAGAGTGGAAAATTCTCAACACATGAGATAAATACAGAGAGAAGAAGAGAAAAGAACAATAAGGCTTAGAAAATGACTTATGTTTAGATAAAATCTAAAACCTATCAAAAACTTGTGTTTCGACTTGTGAGTTGACTTATGTTTTCAACTCTCTCTTAAAATTTCTTTTATAGAATCAATTAGGTAATTTATTTAATTAAAAAATCAATAAAATAATAGCTAATTAACAGCCCTAGGTCGAAATTATCATGGGCTTTAGGCCCGTTAAATTTCTCATTTGATTATAAGCCCATTGGACTTAAAATCAATGCCTGTATTATTTTCTATTGATTTAATTAATTAAATAATTATTTAAATACTTTATCAAATCAATTATTTATAATTTGAACCTTTATTTAAACTTATTTATTAATTTAGATACCAATTTATCTTAATTAATAAATTTGCCCTAATTTCTCTTTTCTTTTTAAAATTACACAACTCTGTGAAACTATCCAAAATTGACCTAGTCAACTTTGATAATTCTATTTGATAATTAAATCAATTAATTGAGACTATCTAGATGATTTTATCCAAGGTACATTGGGGACCATGGGCTTATGAAATCAAGCTCCAATAAGTTATAAAAAATCTAACAAATAAATTTACTAACTTATTAATTCCTCGTGACTCCACTAAAGACTCGGAATTGCACTCTTGAATTCATAGAACGCTCTATAATAAATATAGATACGCTATTAATTATCCATTGTTACAACCATAATTGTCACTGAATCCTTTATAGACAGTCTACAATGAGATGGGACTAAAATGTTGTTTTACGTAATATCAATAAAATAATAAGTAAAATCAGCCATTAGGTCAAAATCCTCATGGGCTTTCGGCCCGTGAAATTTCTCATTTAATTATAAGCCGGGTCTTAAAATCGAGGCCCATATTACATTTTATTGATTAATTAATTATATAATTATTTTAATCCTTTATCAAATTAATTATTTATAATTTTAACCTTGATTTAAACTTATTTATTAATTTAGACACTAATTTTTCTTAATTAATAAATCTGCCCTAATATCTCTTTTCTTCTCTAAATTGCATAACTCTATGAAACTATCCAAAATTGACCTCGTCAACTTTGATAATTCTAATTGATAATTAAATCAATTAATTGAAATTATCTTGATGAGTTTAGCCAAGGTACAGTGGGGACCATGGACCTATGAAATCAAGCTCCAATAAGTTATCATAAATTTAACAAATAAAATTACTAACTTATTAATTCCTCATGACTCCACCAAAGACTTAGAATTGCACTCTTAAATTCATAGAATGCTCTATAACCAATATAGATACGTTATTAGTTATCCATTGTTACAACTATAATTATCACTCGATCCTCTATAGACGGTCTACAATGATATGGGACTAAAAATATCGTTTTACCCCTCATTGTATTTTATCCTTAAAACACTTAGTTCCTTGTAAATGATATTTTAGTAAACTAATATTAATTACTGAAATGAGATATCTATCATTTAACACCTTGAACCAAACTAAAAGAAAACCATCGTTTCACGTCTTCATCAGAAGGTATAGATGTTCATATCTATGATTAACACTCCCACTCAATTATACTATCGTGTTTCCAAGATGTAAGTATGGGCTAGTTCGTAGGTTAAGCTGGTAACGAACAAGTCAAAGAACTCAAATAATACAATCAGTTAGAATACTAACCACTCAGAATTGAGATTGAATTGACCTGTGGTCAACTATATGATATGACTAGAATAGATATTAACGGTATGTTTACTTATCCTATCAACTGTCAATATCGGTCATGTCCGATGTAACAAATACATCTGATCTTATCTACTTTGCTAATGTTCTGGAAAGAACATAACACCACAATGTGTAAGTAGATCATATCGTAGATTGACAAGTTAGTGTAAATCCTATGCACTAACTAAACTTAGGACTAACTTATTTATAACATATAATCATATTTATATTCCACTGTGATTATGTCACTATAAATACGATTAGCTATATGCTTGGGTTTTAATAGAAGTTTATATTAAAAAAATAATCATGAAAATAAACACATGTGAGCAAAGTGATTGACCAGGTCAAAAAAATGAATTCTATTCTTTTATTGATAATAAATGGGATTATAAAGAAATTGAGTTTTAATTATGGCATAAAACCCTAATAAAGAATTGGCTGAGCACTCAATTCCAGGTGAAGGATTTGGGTGAAGCAAGTTATGTTCTAAGTATCCAGATCATTAGGGATAGAAAGAACAAACTCTTAGCTCTATCTCATGTAGCTTACATTGATAAAGTTCTTGAACGTTTCTCAATGTCAAATTCCAAGAAAGGACGTCTATCGTCTCGCCATAGACTACTTTTTGAGATAGCATGTCCCTGACAGTTTTAGGGGGTAGCAACATTTTCCCATGTCAGGTGGCATCGCGAGGCATCCTGCTTGTCGCTTTTACGGACTTAACACCACGATTTGTGCAACATTAAATTTCAGACGACTACTTGTGGTCCAAGGCCACTATGCTTCACACCTAGCACTCTACTCTAGACCCGGAGAAGGAATCTCACAGGCCTGGAGGACATGACTGGAGGAGATGCGATTTGGAAAGGACATTCTACAAGTGGTTCTCAGGAAGTAGCTGTTGGTATTAAAAGAGCAAATCAAAGATACGCAGCGGGGAATTGACTCTTTTTAATAATTATTAATACCAGCCAAGTTCATACACACACACACACACACACATATATATTAGATCACATACAATCAGATTAAAGATTACCACTTGTAGCCTATCAAGTGTCCTCAAATATTTTTGTATAAAATCAACGATCTTCCTATCCAAGCTCTAAAAGCTCACACCTTGATCTTCCAGACCAATCCTCAAACACATAAGGACGTGTGTGGACATGCAGGATTCAAAAGGTTGATTTATGACTCTCTAGATGTACTCAACACATGAGATCGAGAGAAGTTTGATAAAGAGAATATGAATTGAATAGTTTTTAGGTTTAGGAAAACTATCGTTTCTGTCTTAGAGAGAGAGTTTGACAGTTTATGAAAAACAATTGCTTGAAAAGTATCACTTCTTTTCAGATTTATAAAGATAATTAACTAATTTAATTAATCTTTATTTTATTAAAATAAAATTGATCACTTATAACCTTATTTAATTTAAATCATATTTAAAAAAGAATAATTAAATAAACAAATTATTTGAAATTCAAAATTCAAATCCCAGGGACAGGAAATCATGTGTGTGGCGCCACACTCATTGTACAGTGAGTGTGTCGACTACACCATTAGAGTTATCCCAAATTTTCTTATTTGTTTATTTAATTGATATTTAAGACAATATATTTATCCCAAAATAAATATCAGTTTTAAATAAAGAAATAAATATCATATTCTAAATAAGATATTTATTATTCTCTTTCTATTTATTATTCCAAACAAGATTAATATTAATTTTTAATCTATAGTTTTTCAAAATAAAAACTATATAGTTAAATAAATAATTAATTCATAATTATTCAATTTCCCATAACTTTCACATAATTATTTCCTTGCCCTGGAAAATTAATTCATTTGCAATTAAGTCATTCTCTCTACAAATCCTTCATTTTACCCTTGACAATGTAGGACAGAGATGATTTGAGGACCATGGGCCTATAATATGAAGCTCCATTAAACCAGATTATTAATTAAACTCTTTAATCCAATAATCTTATTTAATAATTCCATGATTACTCCACTATAAATATGGAATTGCACTCTAAGTATTTATAGAATTATATTTACAAAGTTTTCTCTTGTAGTCCATTGATATAATCAATAAATGTAGTTTTGTCCTCCATTTATTGGTTTGTTAATTAGAGCTGGTCAAGATTACTGTTTTACCCTTCTAGTTACCTCTTGATCCTTAAGTACCATTAATTCACTAGTGAATAATTACTCTATAATCAAATTATAAATTTGAGCTCAATAACTATTATGTTCTAGAATTAACCCTAGGGAACCAATATTCGATTCGTTATGAAAGTATGGATTCCATTATTGTAATTCATGTTCCCAGTCATTCATGATATTGAATCTCCAAAATAAAAGTCATTGGCCTCATTATACTAAGAAACCTTAACGAGTGAATAAAAAGACTCAATAAATACAAACATGAGTTCATGAATACTCAGGATTTAGACTGATTTACAAATGATCATTTATTATGATATGAATCAAATCTTTACGTTAAACAACAAATTTATAAAGATAATTAATTCTTATTGGTCATGTCATATATATTCTCTATCATATACATCATCTTTACTAAGATGTCTATCCACATGAGTAATCTTAATCTAGATCACTTGCATCTCGTATGCTTATATTCTCATGAATGAATAAATAATTTTCTTGATATTATCATCTAATTAATTCAAAAAATAATTATAACATTCAAATATAATAAAATTGTTCCTTTTATTCAATTCAATAAAATGTCTTTACATGCTTTTAGGGAATTAATCCTAACAGTAGCCTTCCTCGAGGTCATACTTCTTTGCAGGTGGTGATCAGGGGATAAAAGGCAAGACTTTCCTTCCAGGGATCTCTAGGCGAGCCCTAAGAGGCTTGGTCAGCTTATGTGAGGACTTGATTACTCTTAATGCATGACACATGTCACTAAATGAAAACGCGAACAACATTTTTCCCCCAAGTCTTCACTCGTCCTCGGACAGTGGAGACTTAGATCGAGAAGAGTAATCTTGTGGGATGTATTCAGGTTGAGACAGTTCAGCTTCCTCGAGGCCTAACACCTTTAAAAAGGTGATGCCATGTGTCAACTCCCTATTGTTGGGCCCATCAATTGGTGACATTTAATGAGGGGAATTTTTCACACCAAGACGTCTATTCCGTACCCGAGGCGTCCTTTCACACTGTACCCGAGGCGTCATTTTCCCATTTTGAATCATGATTCATACCCTGGTAATCATGACCATTGGATCACACTTGAGTATCTAATCCCTAGGTGATCAACGGTTGGGGTTGGATAGCTTCCCGTCCAAGTTCACAAGTATATATTAAAAAAAATTCCTCTCAATCTTCATTTTTGCGTTCACAGTATTTTCAAATTCAAAGCTCTGAGAAATCCTTTTCTTTGCCAAGAACACATTCATCAAAACCAAAAGCATATCTTCATTGAACTTGGAAGGTTGGAGGGAATCAAGCTATTTCTGGGTTAATCGCATGAAGTACTTCCATGTCTGAACCAGTCTCAGCACTTACATGAGCTTCATATTGAGTGAGCTTCTTTTATTTTCTCTGTCTGAGTGTGTTCTTGCTATTTTCTAGGTTTGCATTAGGCTCTTAGGATTTTAGGATTTAGAGGTTATTTTTTCCTCTTTTAGCACTATTTTAGGTCCATGCTAGTGTTTAAACTAGCCTTAATGGGTCGTTTAAGCTCTTTGGCCTTTTTTCGCATTCTGGACATTCAACTGGTTTCTAGAAAATTTCCAGATTCCGGTGATGTTCTTCAGTCTCCGGTGGTGTCTCCAGGAGCCAATCTAGGGTTCTGGTGACACTCCTTTTCCCTATAATTTTTTATTTTTTCTCCACTCCTAGAGCGTGGCCATTTTTCCTTGGGTCAAGGCGCTAATTGCCTGGATTTTTTTCAGATGTCCAAGGAGCTTCGCGAGCTTCACTAGTAAGGATTTTATGCATTTGAAAACGAGTTGCTTGCTATGGCCCGAGAAGACGAAGACAGCTGGTGGGGAAGCGTGTACCAGCCCTGACACGGGCCCCGGCAGTAGCAATCAGGGAGGCAGCTCTAGTGGTAGAGAGGCCTATACAGAGGGGCACCTCAGAGGAGGAGGTGAACGTATCTCCCACTTATGCTACCCAGCAATATAAGTCTGCGAGATTTGAGGAAAAATAACTCCTTAGCAAATTGAAGCATCCCGTGGTCATAGAGCGCATTATATGCCACTACAGGATCAGAGATTGCCTCGTGCACCTTTGCTGGGACACAGAAATAGCGCATCAGAGCGCGAACAACCTTGAGGCCTAGAGCCAATCACACCTCAAGGCTGGAGCTATGCTTCCCCCCCACCAGTACTTCGTGGATTTCTTGAAGTACGTGGGTGTTTCCCCATTCCAATTATCCTTGAATGGGTTCAAAGTCCTCGTGGGCCTATACCTCATGTACCAGAGAAGGAGCTAGCTCGACCCTTCTCCAGCTGAAATCTCGTACCTGTACAACTTTTGGGCCTGCCTGAAGAAGCAGAGCGACCTTGACGAGTATTACCCCCTGATGAAGTACGCTTATCCAAACATGGTGTACAAGGTTGCTCATCACAATGAGAGACATTGGCGGGATAAAAAGGACCATTTTTTCTTCACAAATGGTGACCTGATGCGGACCAACCCTACCCTTATCCTGGAATTCTCCATGGTTGGTAAGTATCTTTATCACATCTCGAGCTTATTCTCTGATACTGGCCACCTTCCATTTCTTAGTATTATCTTTTTGTTAGTTCCTTATAACCGAAACCCCTTCGTCCAAGCATTCAAAGATCACTTGCAAGAGATGAAGGGTCTTTCAGACGTGGAGCTAGAGCTAAGCCAGCTAGTCACAGATGAGAATTTGGTTGTTATTGGGCTGCTCAAGGAGGGGCAACACATAAGCAACCTCGACTTGACTCAGTATCAAAACTAAAGGTAGTCGCATGAGGTGGCTTCTCGCAACATCAACTATATTGATAGAATAGTTTGTGCCCAGTATAATTAGCGTCTACTAGAGGAGTGCATTAAGAATGCTCGAGCTGTCCAAGCAGATGAAGAAGCTTGGGAGGATCAAGGGTTAGATGAAGAGCTCTAGGTAGGGATTAAGTTTTTAATGCTAAACATGTAGGGGATGGTGTAAGCCCCGAGCACGTGTGGGCCTCCTTCACCCCTTCAGTGTGGGCTCACATCAAACCGTCCCTAGACTATTGTAACGTCCTCCTATTCCAAGAACGTTACACTGTGTGCTTTAAATAGTGTCAGCCTTCCTAATCAAGTCCCTTGGTTATAAACGTGTAACTAAGGTTAATGACAAGGATTAGGGTTAAAATTTTGGTCAAAAGGAAATGTTTAGTTTTCATTAAAAATATTTATGTTTATACATGGGATCCCAAAATAACATAAACAGAAGTTTAAAAGGTCTATTACAGTTCAAAAGTTACAATCAGCCGACCTAAGCGGAAAATAGGGTTTGAGCCTTAGTTCCTCTGAGAAACCCTCGGCCATGGTGGTCAAGTAGCCATATATGTAAAACACTGCCATCGAAGCTCTCCAAATCATGGCCGGTCCAACTTTATCCTTGCCCTTACCTACAGCATAGAGCACCCGTGAGCCGAGGCCTAGTAAGAAAACTTCACAAGCATAGCATATAAAATAGCTCATTTTAATAAATGCATAACAAATCAAACACAATAGACAATTCATATGCTTTCCATTAAAATTCACAGCAACGGCCTAAGCTGGTCAAGGTGCGTAACCAGGCACCAAGTTCACGGTCCTAACCGAGCGGGTGAGTACAACACCCTTAGATGGCCTTACCATGGCAACCTGCATTCAGCATGCTTATTACCATACCCAGCCCTTGCCACTTAGTCATAAACACATATATGACCTAATGGTTACAAACATTTATACATAACACTAAGCACAATACAAGCATAGATAATGGGGCCATGCCCTGCTCTACGTGTACAAACAATTTTCTTACCTCAGGTCCGAGTGCAACGCATAACAAGAACGACCCTCGAGCAAGATCCGGGTTTCGAGCCCCTAGCAGTAACCTAGTCACAACCACAATATGAATTCCATCAATAATGAGCAAATAAGGGCTTTCGAACTGAGTCCTAGCCTCCGAGACGTCGAATTCTACTAAACCAGGTGGTAGAATCAATCCCGAGCCCTTAGGTTTGAGTTCCTGCACTCAAAACCTTCTCGGGGCTAAAAAGCCCTTCAAGTGTCGTGGACCAAGGAAAAAGAGCTGCGGCTTGCCTCAAGTCAGAGAGCCCAAGGGTTCTCCTTTGGAATACACACACCGCGGTGCGCCCCTACAACCTAGGGCTTAACTAGCCCTTCTTCCCAAATCTCTTCACCCTTCTCAATGGTGAAATCCTAAGGAAGACATAGTCTCCCACTTGGAACTCCACTTCCTACCATACAACATCTCATAAGGTGCCACTCCAATAGTTGGCTGGTAGTTGTTATTATATGAAAACTATAGCATAGGTAAATATTTACTCCAAGACCCTTCAATGTCCAATATACATTCTCTCAGAATGTTCCTCCAATATCTGGATAGTCCTCTCAGACTGACCATCAGTATAAGGATGATAAGTTGTACTGAACATCAGTTGTGTACCCATTGCCTTCTGTAAACTTCCCTAAAACTTGGAAGTAAAGATAGGGTCCTATCCGACATGATAGACCTCGGAGTCCCATGAAGGTGTACTATCTCTCTCACATAGCGATCTGCATACTGGTCAATTGTGTAGTTCATCCTCATTGGTAAAAAGTGAGTTGACTCTGTATACTGATCCACGATGACCCATACTAAATCATATTGGCCCACTGTCTTGGGCAACCCCACCACAAAATCCATCGTGATGTCCTCCTACTTCCACTCTAGGATATCCCAAAGGCTGTAGTAGCCTTGCTAGTTTCTAATACTCTACCTTGACCGGCTAATAGGCCAGGCACTTTACCACGTACTAAATCACGTCCCTCTTCATCCAAGGCCACCAATATAAAGCTTTCAGATACCGATACATATTCGTGGTGCCTGGATGTAGAGAATAAGGGGTAGTATGAGATTCATCCAGAATCTCCCGTCTGATCCCAGTGTCCATCAGAACACAAGTCTGATCCTTGTATCTCAATAAACCCATGTCTGACACTCTATAGTCCTTAGCAACACCACCTAGGATGTCCCCTCTAATCCTTACCAATTGTGGGTCACTCAACTATTTCTCTTTGATCCTCTCTAAAAGAGTAGACCGTAGGGTGATATTGGATAACTGGCCCTAGTAACTCAATACCCACTCTGGTCATATCCTCTACTAACTTTTTAGATATCTACCTCACACTATACAATTGTCTCGGGCCCTTCCGACTTAAGGAATCTGCCACCACGTTGGCTTTTCCCAGGGTGATAAAGGATCTCACAATCATAATCCTTCACCAGCTCTAACCAACATCTCTGCCTCATGTTCAAGTCCTTCTAGGTGAAGAAGTATTTCAAACTCTTGTGATTTGTGTATATCTCACACTTCTCTTCATGCAAGTAGTGCCGCCACACCTTCAGTGCAAAAACTACTGCTGCAAGTTCTAAATCATGTGTGGGGTACCTATGCTCATACTCCTTCAATTGACGTGATGCATAGGGAATGACCTTCCCTGTCTGGATGAGGACAGAGGCATCACAATAAACCACAAATTTGTCTTGATCTGTAGGAAGACTTAGAACTGGAATGGTAATCGTACACTTCTTCAGTCTCTGGATGCTGTCCTCACACCTATTTTACCATATGAACCTCTGATTTTTGCGTGTCAACTCTGTCAGCAGTGACACAATCTTGGAAAACCCCTCCACAAAGTGTCTATAATAACCTGCCAATCCCAAGAAACTTCTGATCTTTGAAGCATTCTTCGGCCTTGGCCAATCTCTGACCGCCTCATTCTTTGCTGGATCCATCACAATACCATCCTTACTGACTATGTGACCTAAGAAAGTCACCTGTGGCAACTAGAGCTCGCACTTCTTGAATTTCGCATACAACCTGTGCTCTCTCAGCCTCTGTAGTACTAATCTGAGATGCTGGTTGTGCTTTGTCTCAGACTGAGAGTATACTAGTATATCGTCGATAAAGACGATCACGAACCGATCCAGGTAATCTTTGAACACCCTGTTCATCAGATCAATAAATGTTGTTGGGGCATTAGTCAGTCTAATTGACATCACCAAAAACTCATAATGCTCATACCTGGTGCGAAAGGCTGTCTTCGGTATATCTTCCTCCCTGATCTTCAGCTGGTGTAACTAGATCGAAGATTTATCTTAGAGAATATTGTCCTATCTTGTAGCTGATCAAACAGATCATCAATCCTTGAAAGAGGATACCTATTCTTGATAGTTAACTTGTTCAGTTTTCTATAATCGATACACATCCTTAGAGAACCATCTTTCTATTTCATGAAGAGAATTGATGTGCCTCATGGAGAGAAACTGGGCCTAATGAAACCCAAGTCTAGTAACTCCTATAACTGAACCTTTAGTTCCTATAGCTCTGCCAGAACCATCATATAAGGTGCCCTTGACACTGGCTATGTCTCTGGCGCCAGCTCAATCACAAACTCTATCTCCCTATGTGGAGGTAACCCTGGCAGATCCTCTGGAAACACATCCAGAAACTTATAGACTAATCTGGTCTGTCCTGGTCCTACTGGCACGACCTGAGTGGTATCCACCACACTAGCTAAGAATCCTATGCATCCCCCCTGCAATAGGTCTCTAGCTCTAAGTATAGATATCATAGGTATACGAGGTCCATGCACAGTGCCAACAAATACAAAGGGATCCTCACCCTCAAGCTCAAAGGTTACCATCTTCTTCTTACAATCTACCGTTGTCCCATACTTGGCTAACTAATCAATACCCAAGATCATATCAAATTCGATCATAACCAACTCTATCAAGTCAACTGATAACTCCCCAATGGGTAATAAGGTCCCGAACCCGACAACATAATAATCACATGGCATACACAATCTATCACTAATCCTACTAGCAACAAAAGAGCGTGTAGCACCAAAATCGATCAAAATAGTATAAAGGATCCCAGCACTAGAAAGTCGACTTATAACCACCGAGGGACTAGCCTCGGCCTCTGCCTGGGTCAAGGTGAACACCCGAGCTGGCGTTAGGCTATCCACCTTCTTGGGCTCTTCCTTCCTGGCTTTCGGGCAACCATTCTTCAGGTATCCCACACCCTCGTAGACGAAGCAGGCCTTCACCTGACATTTGACAATATGATGCTTCCTGCATCGAGTACACTCTGGGAATGCTTTACAAGTCTTACCGCCACTTTGACGGCCTATCTGTACACCCCGTGGCCTCCTATCTAGCCCTGGAGCTAAAAATGTATCAGAAGTCTTTCTCTTTTGGTCACAAAGCCCTCCGCCCCTACCAAAGCCTACAAATGGAGGTCCCGACCTCTTAGAATCCCTCCAGGCTGCATTCTCTCATTAGATATTGTTCTCTGTGCTCTCAGCTATGAGTGCCTTCTCAACAACCTGTGCATAAGCAATAACTCTTTGCACATTAGTGATACGAACATTCCGGGCTATCATAGGTTGTAGCCCCTGGAGAAACCTCTCCCTTCTGGTCCCATTAGTGGGCACCAGATCCCTGCAAACTTTGCCAATATGTCAAACTTCAAAGCATAATAGGTTATTGACATATTTCCCTGAAGTAACTTGCTGAACTCTCTAAGCTTCGCATCTCTAACTGCGTCGTTGTATTATTTCTCATTAAACAAAGTTCTGAATTCTTCCCATTCCATAGTATTTACACTCCTGGTCTGGGATACCACCTTCCACCATATTCGATCATCCTCCCGAAACGTGTAAATGGCACGAGCCTCTCTCTAATTATTGCCCACCCTCATGAAATCTAAGATGGTGTCTATCATTGTTATCCATTGCTCAACCTTTAGTGGGTCTGAGCTACCTTAAAAAAAGTAAAGGGTGTTGTTTCCTAAACTTCTCACATAGGGGTTCCCATCTGTTTCCCCACTGCCTGAGGCTGTACTACCGCTAGTACCGTTGGCTATATCACTACCAATACTATGAGCTGTAGGTTCCCTGCTGGAAGTTGTTGCTGTTTCAAGAGGCGAATCTTATCTTCTTACCTCTATAACCTGACTTGCATGTCAGCAAGCACCTCTTGCCAGTTCTCTGGAGATGGCGGTAGGGTTTGGCTCTAGTCATCCTCTTCCCTGGCCTATATTCCTTGGCCAGCCAACCTCTCTGACCTTTGAGTAATATCCCACTCTGCAGTGCTCAATTCAACAGTTAGGTAAGTAATAACTATACGTCTTGTCACCTGGTGGTCCAAGACTAAATGAAAAGATATATGCAAATAAGCATATTCAAGCATTTATACATGTATAGCAATGCTAACAAGCATGTCTTTATCATTCATACAACAGTCAAAGGCCAGGCCCTATCAAAATATCTCATGTTCCTTAATATGGCATGAAGATAAGGCATTTATATCCTATTTATGTAGTTAAACATATAACAACATAGATAGTTACCAAACTCTGAGTCAAGCTTGTCTTTTGTGGCGAGTGTACATGCCCGACAAGTCTTCAGAAACCTATAAACCTTGGCAGCTCTAATACCAAGTTGTAACGTCCTACTATTCCAAGACTGTTACACTGTATGCTTTAAATAGTGCCAGACTTGCTAATCAAGTCCCTTGGTTATAAACGCGTAACTAAGGTTAATGACAAGGATTAAGGTTAAAATTTTGGTCAAAAGGAAACATTTAATTTTCATTAAAAATATTTATGTTCATATATGGGATCCCAAAATAACATAAATAGATGTTTAAAAGGTCTATCATAGTTCAAAAGTTACAATCAGCTGACCTAAGCGAGAAAACAGGGCTTGACCCTTAGTTCCTCTGAGAAACCCTCAGCCGTGGTGGTCAAGCAGTCGCATATTTACACGCCGCCATTGAAGCTCTCCAACTCATGGCTGGTCCAGCTTTATCCTTGCCCTTATCTGCAGCATAGAGCACCCGTGAGCCGAGGCCTAGCAAGAAAACTTCACAAGCATAGCATATAAAATAACTCATTTTAATAAATGCATAACAAATCAAACACAACGGAAAATTCACATGCTTTCCATTAAAATTCACAACAACGACCTAAGCCGGACAAGGTGTGTAACCAGGCACCAAGTTCATGGTCCTAACCGAGTGGGTGAGTACAACACTCTTAGATGGCCCTGCCATGGAGAGTTGCATTCAACATGCTCATTGCCGATTCTGGCCCTTGCCGCTCAGTCACAAACACATATATGACATAATGGTTACAAACATTTACACATAATTCTAAGCACAGTACAAGGACAGATAATGGGGCCATGCCCTGCTCTACGTACACAGACAATTTTCTTACCTCAGGTCCGAGTGCAACGCATAACAAGAACATCCTGGTTTTGAGCCCCTAGCGTTAACCTAGTCACAACCACAAGATGAATTCCCATAAATAATGAGCGAATAAAGGCTTCTAGATTGATTCTAAGCCTTCGAGACATCGAATTCTACTAATTCGGGTAGTAGAATCGATCACGAGCCCTTTGGTTTGAGTTCCCACACTCAAAACCTTCCCGAGGCTCAAAACCCTTCAAGGGCTACGACCCAAGGCAAAAGAGCCGCGACCCGCCTCAAGTCGGAGAGCTCAAGGGTTCTCCGCTGGACCTCAATACCCACAAAACCAAAGTTAAACGTGGCCAAAATGCTAATCAATTCTCCAAATTCAGATTGAGTTTTCAAAACTCTACAACTTAACTAAAACCAGAGAAATCACAGAGAAGTAAAGCTAGAAATCATTACCTTTGTTGCCCAAAACGATACTAAGCTTTTCCCAAAGTAATCTCGAGCCTAAGCTAGCTTTGATTCCCAAGTTTCTAGCATCTTCCTTCTTAAAATTCAAGAAAACCCCTCAAGGGACATATGTGAGAGAGGGTAATGGGAGAGAGAGAAAGCTGAGAGTATTTCATTTATTTTGTGTGGTTTACTTATGGTTCAAGTAACCTTAAGCAAATCCCGAGGGTCGGGGTACCAAAAACGTCCTCGAGGGTAAAATGGAGAAAATCCCCAAAATTCCCTCCTAATATCACTAACTCCGAATATATCCTTGAATATTTATCCCTGTTACCCGATAGCCCCCAAAATACCCCTTGACTCACCCTGAGTCGGGTATTAGGTCCCACTGTGACTTTTCCGCTAACTTGCTCCCTAAGATCGCCTCATTCCAAGTAACCCAAATATATCCAAATAATAATGTGGTCTCACACATAGATCACATATATGCACATATATTTAAAATATTCTCGCAATGGACCAAATTATGAAAATCGCCCTTCTATCAAGAAAAGGCCCAACATGCATATTTAATACACCTAAACATGCATATCTAGTAATATTATAATATTACTCACGCAATCATCTGATGATACACTTATATATCATATAAACACATAATTCATATAATTCTCCATCATTTGCATCCTGCCCCCCTCATCAAGGCCCTAAGCCTTAATAGGTAATTTGGGACTTTACAACTATAGAAGAGCACAAAGACTACCAGAACCTAATCGTTCCTTATCTCCACCATCTGATGAGAAGATTGCCTCCGCGGGGATTCATGGCACTTGATGATGTGACATCCTTCCATGCAAACTTGTTTTTCCAATACGAGATCAACACTAATAAGGAGATGGGAGTTCGCACACTTGATTCTCCACTCGGAGGAGTCACCTAGTGGTAGGGCTTCCCAAGAAGCCCATGTGCTATCGAATTTATGCCTTTTTTGTATATTATACTTGTCTTTTCATTGTTTTATAAACATTGATGTTTGCTTTTCCCCCCTTTGTAGATCAACTGGCGCTGGCAAATGCTGTCCGTGCCAAGAGGCTGAGGCTGGAGAGTCCAACCCATATAGATGTTGATTTTTATTGATCAAATTAGAGATTATGCACAGCGGAACAACAATCAAATTGTCAAATTAATCCCATAAGATTTCTAGATCTACTTCTTCACACTCATATATATATTGAATCAAGGACAAGAATAGAAAAAATTACCTCAGGTCCTTCCTTGCTGCTATCTTTTCGTATGGCTGAATCCTTGAGATCTCACACCAAGATCTTCCAAAATGTTCTCAGTCACACAAAGAACGAGTGTGGGCTCGCTATACAAATAATAGGCAATAACTATTTATCAAATGTTCTCAACACATGAGATCTGATAAAGTTTGGATCTAGGTTTTGTGAAGAACAATGACCTTTGTTTTTGTCACTGTTCTCTTTTCTCTGAGAGAATCCTAGATATTTTTCTATCCCTGAAAAATTACGTTCTGTGAAAATTGATATCCAATATTTAATAATATCCAATATATTAAAATATTTGTTATTTTAAAAAAATTCAAAATAACAGATCAGTTATCAGATTTTTGTTTAAATAATAATATTTTAATCAAATTAAAATATCTCATTATTTATTTAATATTTAAATAACTAAAATTGTGGAATTAAGAGACTAAGTCCATCTCTTATGCGTGTAGCACAGTGCCTGTGCACTGTGCCACACGTGAACCACATGCCTGTGCAGGCATGTGATTTTTCCCAATTTTTATTATTATTTAAATACCAAAAATCCCAAAAATAAATTAATTATATTTTTGTTAAATCAAATAATTAATTAATTACACATAATTAAACAATAATTATGTTTGATACATAGAAAAATATTTTACTTATCACATAAGTCCTTTTTGCCCATTTTTTGTATTTGCCTTTGACAGTGATTGTTTGAGCCATTTCGGGGACCATGGACCTATAACATTAAGCTCCAATAAATTGAAACTAAATAATTAAACTCTTTAATTATAATAGTTAATTTATTAATTCTGATATTACTCCACTATAAATTGATAATTGCACTCTTTATGTTATAGATATACTTTTACAGAAATCTTTTTCTTAAGTCGTCTATTGATATAACCATCTTACAATAGTTCAACCCTCTAATTAATTAATTCATAAATTAGAATGAAAGAATTACCATTTAACCTTTCTAATTTACTTCTTATTCCTTAAGTACCATTAATTCACTAGTGAATAATTAATCTATAATCTAATTATAGATTTGAGCTTAAAATCATCCAGTTCCAGAATTAACCAGTAAGGGAACTAATATACGATCCGTTAGGAAAGATTAGATTCCGTATTGTTGATACATGTTCCCAGCCATCCATGATATTAAATCTCCAAAACAAAAGTCATTAGCCTCATTCTTTGAAGAGACCTTAACGAATGAATCAAAAGATTTAATAAACATGAATAGGAGTTCATGAACACTCAGGATTTAGGTTGATCTATAAATGATCATCAGTTATGAAATGAATTACATGTCTTTATTATTAAATGGTTTTTGGGATAAAGACTCTAATTCATATCGGTCCATGCCATATATAATCATATTATATAAATCACATTTACCAAGATGTCTTACCACATCAATAATCCGAATCTAGATTATTTGTATAATTATGATACTCAGTAAACCGTACTTACAACTCCAATTAAAGAATCCCATAACTTTAATTTGTTGTTGTTGACTATTTTTATTCATTCATGTGATCTTAATTCTCTCGTACTAATACAAGATCACATCCTCAATAATGAATATGGAATTTTTCTGATATTTACAAAATTATTCAAACAATAATTTAACAATCTAAATATAACAATAATAATTAAACCATTGTATTTGTTTATTCACAGAAAAAAAAATGTCTTTACATGCTTTTAGGACACACTCCTAACAATCTCCCACTTGTACTTAAAGCAAGTGAGGCATTTATCTCAATCCCATATTATATACATGACCCTCGAATTGCTTTGCTGGAAGTGTCTTCGTGAATGGGTCCGCCAGGTTGTGTTCTGATGCGATTTTCAGAATGGTCACATCTCCTCTATGTACGATTTCTCTGACTAAGTGATATTTGCGCTCTATATGCTTTCCCCTCTTGTGGCTTCTTGGTTCTTTAGAATTGGCCACTGCTCCACTATTGTCACAGTAAAGAACAAGTTGTTTCTCCACTTCTGGAACTACTTCCAAATCTGTGTAGAACTTTTTCAGCCAAACAGCTTCCTTAGCTGCTTCACAAGCTGCTATGTATTCAGCTTCCATGGTTGAATCAACTATACTGGATTGCTTAATGCTTCTCCAGACAACTGCTCCACCACCAAGAGTGAATACTGACCGAGAAGTAGACTTTCTACTATCCTTGTCAGATTGAAAATCTGAGTCAGTGTATCCAGTAGGCTCGAGGTCACTACCCGAATATACTAGCATATAGTCTCTCGTTCTCCTGAGATACTTGAGAATATGTTTCACTGCAATCCAGTGTTCCAAACCTAGATTTGATTGATAACGACTGACAATCCCTACTGCATAACATATGTCAGGTCTAGTACATAACATTTCATACATTAGGCTCCCTACAGCTGATGCATAGGGGTACTTTCTCATGTCCTCTTGCTCTTGTAGTGTCTTTGGACACTGATCTTTGCAAAGAGAAATTCCATGTCTGGTTGGAAATTGACCCTTTTTGGAATTCTCCATAGAGAATCTTTCAAGCACTTTATCAATATAATTTGCTTGTGAAAGTGCTAGGAGCTTGTTCTTTCTCTCTCTTAGAATTTTAATGCCTAGAACATAGCTCTCTTCTCCCAAATCTTTCATTTGGAATTTGTCAGCCAACCATTTCTTTACATTTGATAATGTCTCTACATCATTCCCAATGAGTAGGATATCATCAACGTAAAGAACTAAGAAAACCACAATTTTTTCTTTGATGTATTTATAAACACATGCTTCGTCAACATTTTGTTCGAAACCATATGTATTAATAGTTTCATCAAATGTTAAGTTCCAAGATCTTGATGCTTGTTTCAATCCATATATGGATTTCAACAATTTGCATACCTTTTTATCTTGATCCTTCTTTATAAACCCTTCTGGCTGTTCCATATAAATGGTTTCATCAAGGTGGCCATTCAGAAAAGATGTCTTGACGTCCATTTGCCATATCTCATAATTATAGATGGCAGCTATGGATAAGAGTATGCGAATAGACTTAAGCATGGCCACAGGAGAAAATGTTTCTTCATAGTCCACACCCTCTCTTTGTGTGTAGCCTTTGGCCACAAGCCTTGCTTTATAGGTTTCTACCTTTCCATCTGCACCCCTTTTCTTCTTGTAGATCTATTTGCATCCAATGGCATTAACATTGTCCGGCAGATCTACAAGTTCCCAGACTTAATTGGAATACATTGATTCCATTTCCTGATTCATGGCTTCTTGCCACTTACCAACATCAGGGTCTTCCATTGCTTCTTTAAAAGTCAATGGATCGTCCTTTTCAGTATCTGATACAAGAACGTGTGCCTCATGTTCGTAGCGAATAGGTTGTCTCACAATCCTCCCACTACGACGTTGCACTGGTTTTTCCTTTTCAGGAAATGTGGTTTCTTTGGTTGTTTTGTCATTAACCGATGAAAAGGATGGAGATGGAATATTATCTGTCATTAGTTCCTCTAAAACTACTTTGCTCCGAGGTTTAAAATCATTCATATAGTCGTGTTCTAAAAAGGGTGCATTTGTCGAAACAAATACCTTTCGATCACTTGGGCTATAGAAATATCCACCTCTTGTTTCTGGAGCATAGCCCACGAATATACACACTTCAGACCTAGAATCCATTTTTCCAGATTTAGGTCTTAGCACATGAGCAGGACAACCCCAAATAGGGGAATGTCGTAAACTAGGTTTACTTCCATTCCATAGTTCCAAAGGTGTCTTTGTCACAGCTTTGGACGGAACTACATTCAAAATGTAGTTAGCCGTTTGTAGTGCATATCCCCAAAACGATAAGGGAAGTGAAGAGTATCTTAACATAGACCTGACCATGTCCAATAGAGTCCGGTTTCTTCTCTCTGAAACTCCGTTTTGTTGTGGCGTTCCAGATGCTGTGAGTTGGGATAGAATTCCATGCTCCAGCAAGAAATCTTTGAATTCAGAATCCAAATATTCACCACCACGATCAGATCAGAGTGTTTTTAAAGATTTACCTAATTGCTTCTCAGCTAAAGCTTTGAAGTCTTTAAACCTTTCAAAAGTTTCTGACTTCTTAAGCATTAGGTACACATGACCGTATCTAGAAGAGTCGTCAGTAAATGTGACAAAATATTCATAACCACCTCGAGCTTGAATGTTAATTGGACCACATACATCACTATGTATTAGCTCTAGTGGTTCTTTGGCTCTATTTCCCTTCGAAGTGAAAGGTCGTTTAGTCAATTTTCCTTCTAAACAGGATTCACAAACCGGTAGGATTCCAACTGTTAGTTCCCTTAGAGGTCCATCTTTAGTTAACCGGTTTATCCTATCTAGACTGATATGACCTAATCTTAAGTGCCATAGATACGTGTCATTTTCTTTAGAAACCTTTTGTCTTTTGTTACTTTGCGGAACAACTACTTTAAACAATTCAGAATTATTGAGCGATTTTTCTATTGGATTAAGCATGTACAGTCCGTCCTTTTGTTTTGCATGACAAATATTGTTCCCATTCCTTGAAATAAAAATCATATTATTATTAAAAGAAATGTTAAAATTTTGTTCATGTAACAAAGATAAAGAAATAATGTTTCTAGTAATTTCAGGAATAAATAACACATTATTCAAAACTAGAAAATTGTTCTTAAAAATTCAAACGGACTGTTCCACATGCTTTGGCTGAAACAAGCGCTCCACTTCCCACTCTCATAGTCATCTCTCCTTGCTCCAACTGCTTTGCAGACTCAAGCATCTGCAAACAAGAACAAACATGGTTAGTGGAACCAAAATCAACTATCCATGATAATTTATCTTGTTCCACCATACAAGCTTCGAGTACAAGTAAATCTGATTAACCTTTCTTTTTCTCTTTTAGCTTGGCGAGATACTTTGGATAGTTTCTCTTCCAATGACCATCGACATTACAATGGAAACATTTTCCTTTGGGTGCCTTTTGTTTGGGGTCATTGTTCTTTTTGTTCTCGGGCGCCTTGGATGACTTCTTTGCCTTTTTCGGATTGTCCTTTTTAGGTTTGCTGTCATTGTTATTTCCTTTTCTTTTCTTCTTAAAAGAAGATGGTTTTGCTTCAGCAACATTTGCTTCAGCCTGACTTGAGATGGTCTTATTCAAAGACTCAAAAGTTTGTAATTCATTAAGCAATTGTGTCATGTTAAAATCTAATTTGTTCATGACATAATTTGTTGTGAATGCAGAAAAGGCAGGAGTTAAAGACTCAAGTATAATGCTTACTTGTGTCTTTTCATCCATGACTGCTCCATGCATCTCAGCTTCATGAAGTACACTGATCATGTTCAAAACATGCTCACGCACAGATTGACCTTTCTTCATCTTAGCATTCATGTAGGTTCTAGTAGCCTCATGACGGCTTTGATCAGATGGGCACCAACACATTTCCTTAAGAGATTCTAGTATCTCAAAAGCAGTTTCCATGGATTCATGCTTTGTTCGTAAGACATCACTCATGCTTATAAGCATGTAGCACTTGGCTTTGTTATTGGATTGAATCCATGAATCAAATTTGTCCCGAACATGTTTCGGGGCATTGGCGCCAGGTTCTTCAGGACATTCCTCATTTAGGACAAACTTGTGGTTTTCACTAACCAACAACAGATTCATCTTTGATTTCCATTTTATGAAGTTATCACCAGTTAATTTTTCTTGTGCAATCAAAGCAGTGATGGGATTTCCAGAGATAGACATATTCTGAATAAATAAAAAAAAAACAAATATATTATTATTATATTTAGAAAAATAATTATCAAAGTTTCGGAAATTAAACGTGATGCATGAGCACAATTAAAACACATAAAATAAAGATTAATTTCCGCGATAAAATTTTCTAACAATTAAAGTGCCGCCTTAGGGTCGGTCAAATTAATTTTAGAGAATTTATAAGACATTCTTATCTTTATTGTTTAATACTTAAAATAACTCTTTATTTTCTCTTTTAAACATTAAAGTACCGCCTGGTTTGGTCAAGTTATGATTATCCACTCTCAAGCTTAATCATAACTTTGTGAGTGTAACCCATTATTCCGGAGTTCATGACTTAACTTAAGACATGCCGCCTTAGGGTCAGTCAAGCCTAAAATACATCATTAGTTCCTATCTATGTAAGAAATATAACCTTGCTATTGATATGTCCAGACACCTTCCTTAGGGGGACGAAAACAAAGCCGTCGCGAGGCGCTATTCATATTAATAATGGAGACCATGGGTTATGTTTGAGATATCAACCCTCTCCCACTCACTATTTTGAAATAAGTGTTTTTAACCTAATTAATTCCAAATTAATTATAGTTTCTTTAAACTTTATGAACACAATTAAAATTGGAAAGAAAGCGAGTTTCTAGGTCCATGTCCAATTTTAAATTACCAATCATGTTCATCTAAACTTTACTAAAAAACACTTTTTAAAATAAATTTGGTTTAAAGAAATTAAGTCATAAAGACTTAAAAAATTGGTGTGATATTTTAACAAGTTTTCAAAATAAAACTAAGTAATTTACATGCAATTGATTTCACAAAACAATTCATATAAACATATAGGACAATCCTAATAATCATGTTTCTACTAATAAGATGCATGATTATAACTGTGTGGGTTTTCATGTATGGCATACAATGCATGAACATGTTATCAATCACATTAACCACATGAAAAAAAATTATTTAAATAAATAAATAAACAATAAATGTTGAACCGGGTGCTTTTGGGTATTTCTAATTTTACAACCACTTTATAAAATTACAATAAATAAAATAAAACTGCCTTGATCTCCATCGAGCTTCTTTACTTTACTATCGATAGGATATGTGGCATTGTTGGTCCAGAATAATAATAAGAAAACAATTTTCAAATTATTTTGATTAATTGAAACAAACTTTTAAGTAATCATTATTTTTGTTTTTCTTTTTAATTAAAACAACTTTTAATTAAAACTGAAATGAATTTAAATTAAAATCTGTTATTTAAAAAAAATAAATTTTAAATAAGATATTAAAAAAAGTTTGTTAAGACAACAAAAATATCTCCTTATTTAAATATCAAATTTCAAAAATAGGATATTTAAACATTATAACATTTAAAAAATTAACAGATTAATTTTAAAAAAAAAATTCCGGACCGTCAGGCGGGGACACACGGCGTCAAAACGGGGCCGCCGGGGCTGGACCGTACGGATCCGTATGGACACGTCCGTACGGCGTCCGTACGACGTCCAGCAGCGGCTCGGAGGTCGGCCTTGGAGGTGCGGTGGATGAGTTCTGAATCCTGGGCTCCGTTCTGACTTTTGTGTGATCGGAATTACAATTTTATGGTGTCGAAAACCAAATAAAATTACATAAATCCTATGCCCTTTAATGGCTTACACAATGATCTAATCATAAACAAATCCTAACCCAAAAACACCATACAATTAACGATTCAACATTCCCACGCATTCAATCACATTAAGCCATCCATTCATTCATCAAAATAAATAAATGCATAAAATTAAACCCACACAGATTCAATACATATATATATATATATGTGAAGATGGCTTTGATACCATTTGATGGTTTTTATTGATCAAATCAGAGATTATGCGCAGCGGAACAACAATAAAATTGTCAGATTAATCCCATAAGATTTCTAGATCTACTTCTTCACACTCATATATATATTGAATCAAGGACAAGAATAGAAAAAATTACCTCAGGTCCTTCCTTGCTGCTATCTTTTCGTATGGCTGAATCCTTGAGATCTCACACCAAGATCTTCCAAAATGTTCTTAGTCACACAAAGAACGAGTGTGGGCTTGCTATACAAATAATAGACAATAACTATTTATCAGATGTTCTCAACACATGAGATCTGATAAAGTTTGGACCTAGGTTTTGTGAAGAACAATGACCTTTGTTTTTGTCACTGTTCTCTTTTCTTTGAGAGAATCCTAGATATTTTTCAATCCCTGAAAAATTACATTCTGTGAAAACTGATATCCAATATTTAATAATATCCAATATATTAAAATATTTGTTATTTTAAAAAATTCAAAATAATTGATCAGTTATCTGATTTTTGTTTAAATAATAATATTTTAATCAAATTAAAATATCTCATTATTTATTTAATATTTAAATAACTAAAATTGTGGAATCAAGAAACTAAGTCCATCTCTTATGCGTGAACCACATGTGAACCACATGCCTGTGCATGCATGTGATTTTTCCCAATTTTTATTATTATGTAAATACCAAAAATCCCAAAAATAAATTAATTCAAAATTAATTATATTTTTGTTAAATCAAATAATTAATTAATTACACATAATTAAACAATAATTATGTTTGATACATAGAAAAATAATTTACTTATCACATAAGTCCTTTTTGCCCATTTTTTGTATTTGCCTTTGACAGTGATTGTTTGAGCCATTTCGGGGACCATGGACCTATAACATTAAGCTCCAATAAATTGAAACTAAATAATTAAACTCTTTAATTATAATAGTTAATTTATTAATTCTGATATTACTCCACTATAAATTTATAATTGCACTCTTTATGTTATAGATATACTTTTACAGAAATCTTTTTCTTAAGTCGTCCATTGATATAACCATCTTACAATAGTTCAACCCTCTAATTAATTAGTTCATAAATTAGAATGGGAGAATTACCATTTAACCTTTCTAATTTACTTCTTATTCCTTAAGTACCATTAATTCACTAATGAATAATTAATCTATAATTTAATTATAGATTTGAGCTCAAAATCATCCAGTTCCAGAATTAACCCTTAAGAGAACTAATATACGATCCGTTAGGAAAGATTAGATTCCGTATTGTTGATACATGTTCCCAGCCATCCATGATATTAAATCTCCAAAACAAAAGTCATTAGCCTCATTCTTTGAAGAGACCTTAACGAATGAATCAAAAGATTTAATAAACATGAACAGGAGTTCATGAACACTCAGGATTTAGGTTGATCTATAAATGATCATCAGTTATGAAATGAATTACATGTCTTTATTATTAAATGGTTTTTGGGATAAAGACTCTAATTCATATCGGTCCATGTCATATATAATCATATTATATAAATCACATTTACCAAGATGTCTTACCACATCAATAATCTGAATCTAGATTATTTGTATAATTATGATACTCAGTAAACCGTACTTACAACTCCAATTAAAGAATCCCATAACTTTAATTTGTTGTTGTTGACTATTTTTATTCATTCATGTGATCTTAATTCTCTCGTACTAATACAAGATCACATCCTCAATAATGAATATGGAATTTTTCTGATATTTACAAAATTATTCAAACAATAATTTAACAATCTAAATATAACAATAATAATTAAACCATTGTATTTATTTATTCACAGAAAAAACAAATGTCTTTACATGCTTTTAGGACACACTCCTAACAATAGATGCTCTCGTGGCACCAGTGGTTGTGCCTGCGACACCATCTACAATGCTTGTGGCCCCAGATCTGGGGGCAGCGACTCAAGAATAAGTTCCCATGATGGTTGATTGTAGCATATTGGAATTTTACTTAGCTAGTAATACTTGTAGTATTTTAGTTTTCGTGATTATTGGTTCAAGCCGGGATTTATTTGGAAAATCATAGAAATAGTTATGGATTTTACAAGTTTAACCTATAGTTTAGAAATATTAATTTTAACATAAGGTTTGATTAATATAGCTGGTCCTAGAAATATTATTTATTATAAACAAAGGTTTAGATAGAATAATTAAGAACGTGACACTTGTCACATATATGTTTGTTGAGGATTTAAGCATTTTAGATTAATAAATTAATAACAGATAAATCTAGAAGCTCTAGAACATTCCAGCAGCTGTTAGGATCACGTTTTACTCAGTCAAAGTTGTTTTAACAAACTTCAAGTGTGCTGAAAATGTGCAAAAACATGTATAAAATATCAGCGTATGCCGATATATCGCAGCTATTAGGGCCGATATGTCACCCAAGGTTGATATGGGAAAACATGTCGACTTCGCACGGATGAAACCACGAAGGCTCGAGGCATAGGGGTGGGCGATATATTGCCTATAGGGGGCGATATATCGGGCCTTTGTGATGTTTTTGAAATTTCGTGGAACCGAATTAGAAATAGCCCTCAACAACTTAGATTTGCTCCTAAACGTTTTTGACCAAGTTCTGGGCATCTGTTGAACCAAAAATTCAAATTTGTTCAATTTATATTCATTTATTTATTCTTTTTAAAAGGAGTTAGTTTCACTCCTTGAACTCTATAAATAGGACCTAGTACTCAGCCATTTCATTCATCATTCAAGCATTCTTCAGAGCCTCCAAGCAGCTAAGTTTATTCTAGAGAGAAAACACTAGGGTTTTGGGATTTAAAAGCTTTTCAATCTAAGTTTTTTCTAAACACTAGGAAAGTATGATAGAGTGACATTTCGATATTGAGGTGTAGATCAAAGTCCTAGACT
This sequence comes from Humulus lupulus, assembly GCF_963169125.1. Classification (NCBI taxonomy): domain Eukaryota; kingdom Viridiplantae; phylum Streptophyta; class Magnoliopsida; order Rosales; family Cannabaceae; genus Humulus; species Humulus lupulus. The sequence goes on from NC_084796.1 coordinate 67,892,401, forward strand.
ATCCAAGGTATTCTTATCCTCAGATTTAGTTCATTATAGTTCTTTTATTTTCTTTCATTTTCTTTTAGATCTAAACTTGATTTTATGGCTTTTGGTTAGGTGTTATGATCTGTTTATATGATAGGATATGTTATAGTGCTATGTTATATATGTATATGAATATGTTTTATGTTATAGTCACTTGGGTATTATAGTTGCTTAGATAGCAAATCAAATCCTAAGATTTTTTATCATTATCGTAGATTAGAGTTATGATTTACCCTACCTAGATTAGTAGACAGAGGACCTAGATGGGTTATCATATACTATTTTGTGATCTAACCTACTTGATTAGTAGACTGAGGACCTAGATGGTTTTATCACATGCTAAGTTAACGAGTTAATGGCCATTAATATTGTAGTCCTATGTTTATATGATATACTTTTTTACGTTATATGTTTTATAGTATATGTGCAACGCCCTGGTTACCCCAGAACAGTTACGGTGAACAGTGAACCAGAAATTTAACTCGCTACCCGAGTTCTTTGGTTAAAAATGTGCTTCTAGGTATTATTAACAAGCTAAGGTAGAAAACCAATTAAAAGGAAATGATATATTTTATTTAAAACATAAAACTATTCATGGGCCCATCAAAACTTTTACAAGTTATTTACAACTCAAAATGGTCATTACTATATCAAATTTACAAACCCGCCAACCTAAGCGGCAAAAATAGGGTAAACCCCCTAGTTCCTCTGAGAACTCCTTGGCCGTGGTGGTCAAGCAGCCGCATATGTACACATCACCACCTAAGCTCTCCACTCAAGGCTGGGTGAGCTTTTCTTTCCCTTTACCTGCACCACATAGCACCCATGAGCCAAGGCCAAGCAAGAAAACACAATATAGCATGATATAATATCAACAATGATCATAATAATCATTCAGGACTATCAGTCCAAAATAAAGGAGTGACAATTAGAAAAGTAACTGAGGTGGATACATCTCCCTTTTGCCATGTGACGATAGGGTCACCGGGGCTTAACAGATAAGTGAACCTTTCACTAGCTTAAACAGGTTAGGTACATGATGACTAGTCACCAACATAACCTACCTCATGACCACAGAGTCATAACCATGGAACTCTTTTTCCCAAGCCATGTGACAAGCAGTCACCTAGGCCTTAGGCCCTGGCTCTGAGTAACTAGTCCTAGACTAGCGAAGAAATTATAAGTTTCATCGACCTTAGGGTCGGTCCAGCATCAATGCTCCCAGAGTCATTCAATGCTGATATCGATTATATCTAATCTTTTATCGGCCCTGGGTTTACGATACTTATGCCATTTCTGACTCTCAGGTCAGTAATATGCGACCAATGTCGTCCCTGACTAATCTGTGCCATACACAAGTAAGCAAGCTCTGCTAAGCATTTAATATGCAATCAATGTCCACATTTATCAACCAACATGCCTCAACAACAATCATGCATGTCATATACACAGGGTGCGGTTTTCTTACCTCTAGTTCGAGCGATAATGAATAAAAGAACGACCCTTGAGAACGATTTGACTTTAGTCCTTTAGCGATCACCTAGTCATAACCAATTATAGGATACCATCAATAAAATGAATAATAAGATATTCCCGGACCAAGACCTAGCCTCTGGGACATCGAATCTCACTAAACCGGGTAGTATGATCGATCCCAAGGCCTAAGGTTTGAATCCCTAAATCAAAAACATAATTTTGTACAAGATGGCCCTCAAGCGCTGCGGCCCTTCCCCAAGCGTCGCGGCCCTTAGGCCTCTTCAACACTACCTTCTTCTTCAACAAGCTTGGGTCGCGGCGCTCTAGAACAGAGTCGCGACCCCACCCAAAATTCATCCAAAAACCTCTGTTTTTCTCCTTTAAACATATTTCAAAACCTTATAAAAACTCTCCCAATATCACTAACCAAGGCCACCAATTATTACCATAACTTATCCACCATATAACCATCAAAACCCCAAGCTTTACACCAATCAAAACTTCCTCAAATTCCCCATTCAATTATCAAAACTCCAAACTTTAAAACCAGCTCAAAAACAGGGAAAAACACTATAAAATGGAACTAGAACCTTACCTTAAGCTTGAATCTAAGTCCTCTTCAATGGTTGAACTAAGTCTATAACCTCCAAGCTTTGATTGTTCAATTTGGGTTCAAAAACTCCAAGGAAGAACAAGGAAAGATGATGAACGTGAAGAGCAAGAACAACCCTCTGTTTTAATTATGTTTTCTACAGGTTACCAAGGTCATAAATATCCTAGGGGTGAAATGACTATTTTGCCCCTAGGTCATTTAAAAGCTTCTAAAGACTCCCAAGGGTAAAACTGCCCTTTTCAACCTATCTCGTTAATCATAATTAGCGCTCTCCAATTTCCGCTATTCCCAATATTCTCAAATACCAGTTATTTTTATCCCGTTACCCTTTAATTCCTGGTAACGCTCTAATCACCGAAATACCCCGAGACTCACCCCGAGCCCCGAGCTTAACCCTGTTATGACCAAACCAATAGTTTATATTCAGAGATCGTCTCATGCCGAATAGCTCGAACAAATCCACATTATAATGTGGCCTCAACAATTAATCACAAGCATGCACCAAAATATACAAATATGCCCTCAACGGGCCAAATTACCAAAATACCCCTGTAATCAAATGTGGATCCACATGCATGTATGTAACATCATATTATAATATAATTCACATAAACATGCATATAATCATTTAATGGCGTAATAAAGCAATTATGGCCCTCCCGGCATACTAATCCAGTCATTAAACCACATTAGGGACTTTGGGGCATTACAATATGTTTTTAGTCTTATGATTTATGTTATGTTTTATTAGATTTTCCTTGCTGGGCATTAGGCTCATTCATTTTATTTTAGATGGTGCAGGAAAATAAGCTTGGAAGGCAGGACAGATTCATGGCAGCTTTGGCATGTGTATTGGGGATGGACTGAATGGCTGGACTGCTGGAAGATCAATGATGAAGTTTATATTTTGGAGTCTTTTCAATTTATGTATTTATTTTCCGCATTGAGTCTTTGAACAATTAATTAAAGGTTTATATTTATGTATTGAATAATGGGATCCCGTATTATGGATTTTTATAATAAAGTTATATTATTTTATGTATGTATTTCAAAATAGTATCTATGTCTTAGTTGTTTTTAATGGTCTGAGGTCTTAGAATTAGTGGGGGCATTACAGTTGGTATCAGAGACCACAGTTCATATGCATGAAATTCTCCTTGATACACATGCAAAAGCTCCGGATCTAACCGCCAATGTAAGTGTTTATGTTATGATTATTATGTTTATGTTAATAGCTAACGTTTTAGTCATTATGTTTTCAGTCAAAATGAATGGAGCTTTGACTTATCAATATCCGAGCCATTAAGGCATTGAAAAGGGTTAGAGAACCAAGGAATACATTAGGTGTTCTAGAAAGAATCACTCAAAGAATGATCCTATTTCACAAGGGGATAGTTCACCTTCAAACCACTAAGCAATTTATGATGAGAGCCATGGAACAATATGTCTTAGTAATTAGGCTTTTTAAGGATTTTCCTTTTGTAGTTTCAAAATTAGAAGAATTATGGAAGAGTATGGATGGTGAAGATTATTTACTGGTAGCCATAAGATATTATTTTCTTATACTTAGGTTTACCTCTAAGTTTGAATTTCAATTCACTAATGAACAAAAGTATAATATCTTAATGAATATTCCCCGAGGTAGTTTCGAAGCACATAGTAATGATGATTATGAAGAAATAGATGATGATATGTTAGATGAAGGGTCAGATGTAGAAGATCCTGATTTTTAGATATTCACCCTAGTTACCATTAGTATAGTTTCTTTATTTATTTTGAATTTGTGATTTTAATTAGTGAAAATATTTTCCAAAGGAATAAAGTTGTTATTTTTGAATGACATGTATGAGTTTGATTTTTTTTTACAATCATAATAAATTTAGAATAAATTCAATAAATAATAACTGAGTTTGGTGAGGGTGGATACAAATCAATGGACCGAGTTTTGTATTGAGAGTTTAGGGGGCCACAATAGTGGGAACGATTTTACTGATCCCAGCCCTCCCTCAATATGGTTAACTTTGGAACAGGGACGAGTTTTGAGCCTAAGAAATAAGTCATATAGGGTGATTAGAAACAGACTTAGAAAATAATAAAGATGGCTTATTGTTCTGAGTATAGAAACATACCATAATTACAAAGAAGGCTTACATAATTTTTCATAAGAAATCATAACTAATAGGTCTAAGTTATGTTTGCTTAGACTAAGTTTTGCCTTAGAACCTATTAGGGTAAGTTCTAACGTGTTTTCTCAACTGTTAGAACTTTGCTAAAGATGTCACTATGAAGGTATGTACAAATGGCAATGCCCCCAGCACCGCCAATGAGACTCAGGAAGCCCTTCTAGTCTGAAGAAGAGGAATGCGTGCTACTGTTGCTGCTGCTAATAAAAATGCACCACCTCCAATTGACAACATTGTTGAGATTATCCAGTTACGACAACAAGTAGAAGAACTGATGCAACAACAACGACAACAACCGCAACCTCAACCCCAGCTTCAGCTAGCGGCTCAAGCACCCCAGTAAGTAGGATATCCATATGGGGGATGGGCGATGGCGAACTAGCACCTTATCCAACTCAGTATATAGAGCCAATTTATTAGCGTTTCCGTAAGCAGCACGCTCCAAACTTTGAAGGGACGACCAACCCTTTTGAAGCGGAAGAATGACTCAGGAATGTAGAGCCGATCCTAGCACACATGAAGCTCGGCAATGCGGATCGCATATCCTGCGTTTCCTCTCTACTGAAAAAGGATGCTAGAATTTGGTGGGATTTAGTACAACAAACTCATGATATTGCCACCATGACTTAGACTAGATTTGTGGAGCTGTTTCATAAAAAGTATTACAACTCGACTGTTATCGCTACAAGGGTGGAAGAGTTTGCCAGTTTGAAGCAGGGCAATTTGACAGTAGTCGAGTACACTCGAAAATTTGATCGTCTAGCCAAGTTCGCACCAGAGTTAGTTACAATCGATTTCTTGAGGGTTACCAAGTTCACCAGGGGACTCAGACCCAAGAATGAACTAGGAGTCAAGTTTGAAAATCCTGGAACCACTTCTTATGTCGATGTCCTAGAAACTGCTATAGAAGTGGAAAGACTCCAATTACATGTCAGTAAAGAGGAGGCAAGCAAGTCTGAACCCAGACAGAAAAATCAGACTCAAAATGGTAGAAATAACAACAATCACCAGCACAACAATAATAACGGGTAGAAAAAAACATCCTGATAGTAAGCAAGTCGACAGTGACAAAAGGGCACGAAATAATGGTAATAATAGGTCAGGTTATGTGGAATACCCTCAGTGCTCCAAATGCCTAAAAAGGCATCTTGGGGAGTGTCGTGCAAACACTAAGGGTTGTTTCAATTGTGGCCAGGAAGGCCATCAGAAAAAGGAATGTCCACAGCTCAAAACAGAAGAAAAGAGGGACAACAAGATGGTTCCGGCCAGAGTCTTTGCCTTGATCGAGGGAGAAGCCGAAGTTAGTAAAAAAGTGATCACAGGTCAGCTTCCTATCCTCAATAATATATGTTCAACATTTTTTGATTCGGGAGCAACACACTTGTATATCTCGTTAGGAATGATAAAAAAATTAGACAAACCTTGTGAAAGATTTAGAACTAGGCTTTTTATGGAACTGCCTTTGGGCGAAATAGTTCTGTCATCACGAATAGTACGAGGAGTACCGATCAAAGTTGCCGACACAGAACTAGAAGGAGACGTGATAAAGCTAGAGATCAAGGACTTCGACGTAATACTGTTCATGGGTTGGCAAGCAAGGCATGGCATGACCATTAACTGTAGACGTAAGCAAGTGATGTTCGAAACTCCTGACGGTCAGAAACTATGTTTTATGGGACAGGTTTCAGGACTATGAACATCACTTATCTCATCTCTCAAAGCTCAGAGAATGATAGAGAAAGGATGTCACACATTCTTAGCAGGAGTCACAGATATGGCATAGGAAACACCATTAATGGTTGGAGACGTCCGCATTATAAGGGAATTCCCAAAGATATTTCTAAGCGACTTACCAGAGTTACGCCCTACATGGGAAATTTACTTCACAATTGAACTAGTACCAGGAACCGAGCCCATCTCAAAGTCACCATATCGGATGGCTGTTAGGAACAAGTTTCCTAATACGCAGCGGAATTGTGTGATGGGTTGGCCCAGTGTACAACAAAAAATTCGTAACATATTTAAACTACTTTTAAATATCCGACTCCGTTAATATACATACATTAATCATAAAAAAGAAAAGAATAAAGAACATACCTCTCGATGCCTACCAAGTATCCTTGCTATCTTTTCGTAAAATAAACGATCTTCCTATCCAAGCTGCTCCCAGGTACTCACACCAAGATCTTCCACAACGTTCTCTACACCTCAAGAAGTGTGTGGGCACTTAGAGAATAAATGATGGTATATTTCTTATTCAACTTCATGTACTCAACACATGAGATCAGGAGAATAAGCCTGAGATTGGTTCTGTATCTTTTTCAGGGAGAGATGGAAAGTATCGTTCTTTTCTTAGAGCGAATAATTGAGTATATTGTTATTTTCTGATAAGTCTAACTTCTATAGAAAATATTTCAATTTAAAAAATAAATATGTAACCAATTACAATTTATCTTTTAATTAATTAATTATCTTATTAATGAAAATATCAAAACTATCTTTTTTTCATTCATTAATTAATTAAATAAATAAAAGTGAAAAAATCCACTCCCTGATTTCTATAGCTGCACACCAGTGTGTGTCGTGCAGTACCCCATAAAATAGGGGGATTTATTTTCTCAACCATTATGTAATTATTTTAATAATGTAAACATCAAAACTAACTTTTGACTTATCCATTAATTAATTAAATAAATAAATATAAGTGAAAAATTCAATCTTGATATTTTACTGTGCTACATGCCTAAGTGAGTCCCTGAGACTCCTTGGTGTGTGTAGCTCCCTACAAAATAGGGTCCAAGATTTTTTCCACATTTATTTAATTATTTATTTAAAATACCTTATCAGATAAAATCCAACAACTTGATAATTAATTCAAATTTGAATCTATTATCTTTTTTAATTAATTATCACATATAATTCATTATTTGAATAAATATTAATCTTTTAAATTCAAATCCAATTTGAATTTGTCAGATTATTATCTCCCAGTCAAATAGAGATATTTAATTAATTCTAATAATTAATTAAAACCAATTTTAATTAAAGATTAATTTCAAAATTTTAATATTTATTTTATTATAATTTCAAAAATTATAATTAATTATTTATATAATTTTAAAAATCACACAATAATTAATTTTGATAATTAAAACTAATTTGTAATTAATTAATTATTCACTATTATCACATAATTGCATATTTGGCCCAAAGAAAAATTTTCTTCTTAAATATGTCTTTTTACCATTTTACCCTTTATATCAACTCTTGCCTTGAATAGTGTTGATAGAGCCGCTGTGATGACCTATGGATCTATAATTCCAAGCTCCAATAAATTTGTGATTATTAATTAAACTATTTAATTAAATAATCTTAATTTATTAATCTCATCTTAACTCCTCTATTAATATGAGACTGCACTCTTGTAATTATAGACATTTCATTTACTGAGCACTTTATAATAATAAAGCATCCATTGATAGAATCATTACATACAAATTAACCCTCTAATAATGGTTCATAATTAACCGGGAATAAAATTACCCTTTAACCCTTTTAATTATATCTTGTTTCCATAAGTACCATCAACTTTACTAGTGAAGATTAATTTATAACCAAATTATGAATTTGAGCTCAATAACCTTTCAGTCCCAAAAGTCAACCCTTCAGAGAACCATTATTCGATCTCTTGCGAGAGGGTATAGATTCCTTATTTGTATACTATGTCCCCAACCATTTACATTAAGTTTCTAGCCTGGTCATTTTGACAAACCCTATCGAGTGAATCAAAGAACTCATATAACATAAACAAGAGTTCATAGTAACTTCAGGATTAAGATCTATTTGTATATGATCATCAGCTGATATATTTAATTAATACTCTGAAAAGGTATTTAACTAAGTATTAATAAACATATCTGGTCCAGTTCTATATATTCTTTAATACATAAAGTACCTCCACTAAAGTGTTCTACTACACTAGTAATTTGGATCTAGATCACATGTATTCATAATACTAGTGGATCGTACTTGCAGTAATTAATCTAAAGATTCCATAACTTTATTTTACTACAAACTATTCAAGTTCATTTATCTCAAACATAATCCACCCGTACCAATACGTGGTTGAGATTACATATATGAACTTAGGAATTTTCTTGATATTTTCTTAATATTATCACAGAATAATATCGTCCATAATATATATGCATAACAAATTCAATTTATTTATTTATTTCTTAAAATAATGTCTACTACATATGCTTTCAAGGCACAATTCCTAACAATCTCCCACTTGCCCTAAATAAAATGAGGCATCTCTCTTATTCCCATGTTTCTTACATGCTCCTTAAAAGATTTCATAGATAAAGTCTTTGTGAAAGGATCTGCAAGATTATGCTCTAAAGCTATCTTCATAACTACAACATCTCCTCAGTGAACTATCTCTTTGATCTAGTGATACTTCCTGTCGATGTGCTTTCTCCTCTTGTGACTCTGTGGTTCCTTTGAGTTAGCTACTGCCCCACTGTTGTCACAGTATGGACTAGTGGCTTATCCACATCTGGTACTACTTCCAGATCGGAAGAGAACTTCTTGAGCCACACAGCCTCTTTAGTTGCTTCACAAGCTACTATATACTTGGCTTCCATGGTGGAGTCTACAATGCTAGTTTGTTTAATACTTTGCCACACTACTGCTCCTCCTCCAAGAGTAAACATTGATCCAGAAGTCAATTTCTGACTATCTCTGTCTGATTGAAAATCAGAATCAGTGTAACCAGTGGGGTTCAGGTCTCCACCTGAATATACAAGCATATAATCTCTAGTATTTCTAAGATACTTGAGAATATTCTTCACTGCAATCCAATGATTCAGACTAGGATTGGATTGATAACGGCTGACTACCCCTACTGCATAACAAATGTCAGGGCTTGTACATAGCATAACTTACATAAGATTGCCTACCGCTGAGACATAGGGATACTGTCTCATATCTTCCTCTTCCTCAAGTATTTTGGGACACTGCTCCTTGGAAAGGACTACTCTAGAACGAGTTGGCATATCACCCTTTTTGGAGTTTTGCATATTAAAGCGTTCTAGCACCTTATCAATATAAGTTGCTTGAGACAGTACCAAAGTCTTGTTCTGTCTATCTCTAAGAACTTGAATGCCCAGAACATACTTGGCTTCTCCCTGTAGTGCACCAAATTTTTTTTAGTTATTAAATTTTTGTGTTTTATTTTTATTTAATTGTTAAGTGTTGTGAGTTATATTATTTAATTATTTGTTTGTTTAAATTAATGGTTAGAATTGTTTTGTAGAAATTTATGAATTTAATTGTTAAATGTTATTTATTTATTTTATTTTTAAAAATGAAATTATTTGAGTTTTGGTTGAATGCACTAAGGTGCATGGTAGGTAGTGATGCACCCTAGTTATAGAGTATGTGCATGTGCATGGTCGCATGGTGCACATGTGTAGAATTTTCTACACACTTTGTAGTTTCCTTTTATTAGAATTATTTATTGAATTAATTAGAAAAAAAAAAGAAAAGGAAACGGAGAATGGTGGACGACATAGAGTAGGAAAGGGAAGGGATTTTATTCCAATTATTCCTTTTAATCAAATAAACTAATATTGGATGACTAGAACTATTTTGGGTAAGGGAATTGTTGACATTCTCTATTAGTTAAATCTTTTTATTATAATTGATTTTTAGGCTTAATTAGAATAAATGGTTATGGGAACTTACCAATTATTTCTATTGGGGTATGATGAGGGAATTAAAATAAAGAGGGAAGGAAAATAGAATAGAGCCATTATGCTCCTAGCTACCAAAAACTAGCGAGAAGAAGAGAGAGAGAGAGAGGGACGTGAGCTAGAGAGAGAAGGAGAAGAAGAAAGAAAGGAAGAAGAAGGAGAAGAGGGAACCATTATAGGGTATGCCTTTTATGTTTATGCATGTTTAATTCGCTTCTATTGATTCTAGTATTTTTTTACTATAGTTTTGTTGTGTTGTTGTTGAATCTGTCCTTCTCCTCATGTTGGTTTTAAAAAATCATAGGCTTGAACAAAGGGGTGATATAGTTTGAGTTTTGGTCACTTTGGGAGTTCTTGATTTTACAATTAAGAGAGGTTGTTGACCCTGATTTTGGTCAACTGACACGGAGTCAAGAATGCTTGATGTGGACAGATATGTTAGAATGAATATAATGACAAAAACAGTAAAGCACACAAGAATTTATAGTGGTTCGGTCCCAGAAACTGGTAATAACCTACGTCCACTTGAGCTATTATTGATATAGGATTCAAAGGAGTGATCAAGTTCTATGAGTTTCACCAACCTCTGAAGAATAAACAATATATCGCAATGTACTAGCTCTAATTCTCTCGTAAATCTATTTTCTCCAGTAAGAAAAATGCCAAAAAGTCCCCTCCTTGAACTATCTTTCTCTATTTATAGGCTCAAGGAGGATTACATCAATTTGTTACAGATATTCTCTCCTAATTAATCGGATCATCGGGAATTATTGGAGACAATCTCGGGATTGACTTAGATCTTTACAAAATTATCTTGAGATATGCGGAGTGTACGACCAGGCTTGTCGTAAGAAAAACTCAACCGTTATGCTTGCAATATCAAACTGGTCGATACTCTAACAGAATTCTGCCAGGTGTCAGCCACGTATTTAGAAGTCACTTGCCACGTCATCCGTGCTTGTTTTTTTGGATAACAGAGGTAATTGTTCTCTAACCCCTAATGTTATGATGTTTCTTGGATTCATGGATTGATGCTTATATACTTTTTTTATGATGACGCATGTGAGAATTGACCTAGGCGTGGATTGGGTATTCTTATTGTTTGGTTACTTATGGAGTAGATTATTGATCTGTGGTGTTTATGATATGTTGTTTAAAGATCTTCTATGATTTGATGATGGGGATGTTTTTGCTTAAAGACTCTATGTGAAAATAAGCAAAGGTTTTAAATTGTGATCCATAAAAACATATGATGAATCTTTTCTTTTAAAATATAACATGAAAGGATTTGATTATTTTGGGCTATGGGGATTTCGGCCTATGGGTGATATTCAAAGCATGATGGTTTTTTTTTTTTTTAATGTTTTATGTCAATTTAAATCTTAGAAACATGATAGGTTGTTGTAAGATTTTAAATGAATATATGTTGGATTTGTTTCTTTGGAATACTTGCATAATGGTAATGTGACAATAGTTATATTCAAGACAAGGATTGAATATAATTAATGGTTTATGATTTGTGAATATGTTTCAAGGTGGTTGATGAGTTATTGTATGCCAATGGTAACATTAAAATCAATGAAGAAGGTGTAGAAACATGCTAGGATTTGTGTTGGAATATTGTTAAATAAATATGCATGAATTTTGTAAAATATGTTTAAAAGAATGAATTTCATGATTATTATACTTGCTGATTTTTGCGTATGAAAGGTGTCAAAATGGTGAGAAAATGTTTTTGAATGTTTAAGTAAATTTTGCAAGTGCTTTGGTGATTTAAGAAGTTAATGGGAGATTTTAAAGTGCCTTGAAATAGTATTTTTGTGCAAATAATTACCTACAGTTTTTTTGTTATATTTTTGAGAAAATATGAGTTTTTTTATGATAAAAATGGTGATTTTAATGATATATTTGGTTGCTGGAATTTTAGTAAAAATGTGAAGTTGTATTTTTAAATGAAAGGAACTTGATGTGTATGTTGAAATAAATTAATGCCATAAACTATGAAAATATTAAAAGTGGTATTTTTAATATAACTGTGAGTGTTCATGTAATGCCCCGAATTCTCCGATGTGGTTTAGTGACGGTTTAGTTGGTCGGGAGGGCCGTAATTGCTTAATTACGCCATTAAATGAATATATGCATGTTTATGTGAATTATATTATAATATGATGTCAAATGCGTGCATGTGGGTCCACATTTGATATATTATGATGTTTCGATAATTTGGCCCATTGAGAATAATTTGTGTATTTGGGTGCATGGTGTGATTTGTGAATGAGATTCCATTATTATGGAGATATATACGAGCTATTTGGCATGAGACGGCCATTTTTAGTGGATTAGCGGTTTTGTCATAACGGGGTCAATTTTGGGGTAATAGGAATGTTTATTTGATGATAAATTGGGAATATTTGAGATCAGGGTGAAATTCTGGAAGTTTTGACTATAATGTCCCCGGGGGTGTTTTCGGGACCCCGAGCATTAGGTTTTATTTGAGGTTACTTAAGCTTGAAGTAGCTGTCAGATAGAACGTACGATTAGAAAACCTCTCGTTCTCCTTCGTTAGTTCATTTTTGCCACCCGAAGCATATTTGAAGAAATCTTGAGTTCTAGGAGTCGAAATCAAGTGAGGATCGAGGCATAGCGACCCTAGGAAATATTAGAAGCTTCTTGACCGAAGGATTTGACAGAAAACAACCTAATCGAAGGTAATCTAAGTTTAAAGTTTTGAGTTTTTAAAGTTTCTAAGCTTTGAATTGGACTTTGTGAATTGTTAAGTGTTGACCGTGTTTTTGGCAACGACGTGAGAACGTTAAAAATGATAAAACCTTCAAGAGAAATAAAACGACACAGACGGTTTTTGAATAGAAAATAAATAACACACGCAATTTTTATAGTGGTTCAGCCCCAATATGTTGGTAATAGCCTAATCCACTTAGAGTTGTGATTATAGATCTGTACTCAAGATCAGATGAACTGAGCCAACTGAGTTTCTTCAGTATAGATTACAAGAATACAAGAATTCTTTCAGATGCAAGCACTTTCTCTCTCTAGAAAACTCAGACCCAAAATTTCCCAAAAGTCCCAAAGGAAGGAGAAGACCCTTTCTGATCCCATAAGCCATATATTTATAGGCTTAGGATCATACATCTGATATCCCCTAGAATCGGGATATTTCATTATATTTATTATATATAAATTACAAAAATATTCAAAATTTAACAGAACACCAAATTTGTGGGAAGAATGAGAGATTCCCGCGTGTGCCAAGACCGGTTCTTGTTGAAGCCGTTTCTGAGAATCTTGACTTAGTCCTCCTCTATCTGGTCGACCCATATCTCCTTCAAGCTGGTCGAACACACCTCTACTGGACAGTCACACACTTGGCTGGTAGGACATGCACTTGCTGGTAGGACATGCACTTAGCTGGTAGGACATATGCAAGTGCTGGTCGGACACATGCATGCTGAACATATGCAAGTGCTGGTCGGACACATGCATGCTGGACATATGCAAGTGCTAGGACATGTGCATGCTGGACATATGCAAGTGCTGGTCGGACACATGCATGCTGAATATATGCAAGTGCTAGGACATGTGCATGCTGGTCTAACATGCCACTCTGGTCTAGCATGCCATGTCTCTCGTCTAACATGGCACTCTGGTCTAGCATGCCATGTCTCTCGTCTAACATGGCACTCCGGTCTAGCATGCCATTCTTGGGCAGCAATGTCACTCCTGGGCAGTAATTTCGTGACTGGTCAGACAAGGTCATGCCTGGTCGGTCATGACACTTCTCAAGCCAGTCAAAATTTTATCACAACTCTGAGGAGTCAATGTATTTATTGACTATTTAATGTGTCTTTTACGGACCGTTTGAACCTTGGGTTTTGATGCATTGGGAAGCTTGGGAACCTTGTTTTGATGATTGGGGAATGTTTAGGTATGTTTTTGGAGGTTTTGAGAAGTTGAAAACGCGTTTGGGAATGGCCCAGGGTTGGGGACCATAGCCCTGTTCTTGGGCGCCGCGGCCCTAGCTCGAGGTTGAGGGAGAGGTTCTGTTTGCATTGGGCGCCGCGGCCCTTGGTGTTGGGCGCTGTGGCGCTTGCCTCTAGATTTTCTGGGGGCCGCGGCACAAGGTGCCAGGGCCGCGGCTCATGTGCAGGGTTGAGCCCATTTGCATGTTTTAACCTCAGGATCTTGGTTTTAGGCCTCAGAATCACTCCTACTACCCGGATTAGTGAGGATTGATGTCTCGGAGGCTAAATCTTGGTTTGAGAACCCTTGATTATCATGTTATTGATGGTATCTTATAATGTGTTATGATTAGGTAACCGCTAAAGGACTAAAAGCTAAACCATTCTCAAGGGTCGTTCTTTTGTTCATTCTAGCTCGAATCAGAGGTAAGAAAACTGTACCTCAAATGTGACATGCATGGTTATTCATGAGGCATGTTGGTTGTATGAATGTGGACATGAATTGATTGTGGAATACTTAGAAAATGTTGCTCACTTGTGCATGGTACTGACTCATTAGTCAGATTTGGCAAAGGTGCTAGTATCAACTGTGAAGCTGTGACTCATTAGTCAGGTTCGGCAGTGGTACTGGGCACTGGTCACATTGTGCTGACTCATTAGTCAGGACGGACTTGGCGTATTAACCGCGAACCAGTAAAGATTAGATCTAATCAACTTTATGCATTGAATGACTCAAAGAGCATTAATGTCGGACTGACCTCATGTTCGAGGAATATTATAAGCGCTTGAAGGCTAGTGGCTTACCCATCAGCCACTCCTCCATTTGAATAAGTGACCTGTTTGTTAGTCACTCAGTATGGTTTACCAGAACCTGTTGAAGGCTAGTGGCTTACCTAGCAGCCACTCTTCCATTTGAATAAGTGACTTGCTTTTCAGGCACTCAGTATGGTTTATCAGAACCTCAAGTGATATTCACTCATCTGTTTGAAAGCTATGGGCTCTGTGTGATTATAATGATAATCATTTGATGATGTTTACATATAATGCCTTGTCTTCTTGCTAGGCTTTGGCTCATGGGTGCTATGTGGTGCTGGTAAAGGAAAAGAAAAGCTCACCCAGCCTTGAGTGGAGAGCTTAGGTGGTGATGTGTACATATGCAACCGCTTGACCACCATGGCCAAGGAGTTCTCAGAGGAACTAGGGGGTTTACCCTATTTTTGCCGCTTAGGTCGGCGGGGTTTGAAATTTTGGAACAATAATGACCTTTTTGAGTTGTAAATAACTTGTAAATGTTCTTGTGGGCCCATGAACAGTTTTATGTATCAATAAAACATATCATTTCCTTTTTATTGGTTTTCACCTTAACCTGTTAATAACACCTAGATCACGTTTTTAACCAAAGGACTCAGGCAATGAGTCAAATTTCCGGTTCACCGTTCACCATAACTGTTCTGGGGTAACCAGGGCGTTACAGTTCATTATAATAGTTATGATTTTTCCTTGTTTTAATTAAGAAAAATGGTGAATTTAATTTACTTGTGAATTTTTAAGTGGATCGAATAGTGGCTGAATGTTTATTAAAATATTTTTAAAATAGTTATTAAATTATCACTGATGAATTAATTCTATTTTAAAA
Organism: Humulus lupulus; assembly: GCF_963169125.1. Classification (NCBI taxonomy): domain Eukaryota; kingdom Viridiplantae; phylum Streptophyta; class Magnoliopsida; order Rosales; family Cannabaceae; genus Humulus; species Humulus lupulus. Next base: position 67,908,072 of record NC_084796.1, read on the forward strand.
TTAAGTCTTAAAAATAATACAAGTGAAAATGTATTTTTCCACATCTAAAAATTGTACTTTTTCTCACATTAAGATTGTAAATTTTTTAATTGGATTATAATGTTATTTTAAGAAAATCATGTTAAATTATAAGTATTTTTTTACATAGTTTTAGTCCTTATTATTTTATGGAATTTAAAAGTAACTAATGGAATTATTATATATATTTTTTAAAATGGTTAAATAAATTATTTTATGAAATAAAATAATGTCTTAAGAGGTTTAATCAACTTAATGATTTTAAGAAGATAAATAATGGTGATCAAAGCATGTTACTAATTCATTTATTTCAAAACGATAGAAATAAGCACGTAGGAATTATTGTTTTTAACGCCATTTTATAACAACGTTCCCACGTGTGCATGTCGCATGCAAATGCATTTTTACATTAAAAAATATGCCTTATATGCAACCATATGATTTTTATAGAAAGACCATGCGTGTAATATAGGTATAAATTGCATTATTCTTTTGATGACTTTATGTGTGAATATGCCTTGTTTGGATGTTGAGAGTAGTTTTCACAATGTGTGCATAACCCATGCACACATGGGTTATATGAGTGGGCAAAATAGAGTTTTATATGATGCTAAATGATATTATTTTGTTATGGTATAGGCTCATTGTGAAGTTGTCATTTAGCTTTTCTTGGACCTGTGGTAAGAAAGTTAGATATAATTTTTGTTCATTTATGCTGTAAATGGTAAGATCGTTTGTATGAATGAGAATGTTATGATTGATGATACTTTTGCGCTATGAATTATGAAATGCTTTTTTGCGATGATGTGACTGGAATGTATGTCATTTTGAATGTTGTATGCTATGAATGGATGTTAGCGTGATGAACGCGACACATAAAAAAGGGGTTGCAAAGGATATGAAGACGTAACCCGAGTTACTAAGGATAAGAAGACGTAACTCCAAGGGTGGACACATCGAGGTTATTCAAGGACCAGAGATTCTGCTTACCTCAAGAGGTGACATGGAAATGTTAGCGAGCCTTGTTCACAAAGATATGATGTTTATGTTATGATGTTATGATGATAATGCCTTTGTATATGATGCCAATTGAGGAAGTAATTCGAGCTATACCACGTCTGACCGCTAAGATGGAGATAATGGCGAGCGCTCCCGGCTACTTTCACATCCCAGAAAACGTCTTTGATTACAACTCAGGGGACGAGTCCACCGTTGAGGACTAGAGTCCATTGCGTAATTGTTACATGAGGCACTAATAAATAAAATGGGATATTTTTTAAGACCTTAAAGGATTTATGTTTTGGTCGTTAAACACTTTTGTGATTGTTTAAATTTTTGGTATAATTTGGAAAATTTTGAATGCTATGGTTTAATATATTTCCTCTTGCAAACTCTAAGTGATGTAGTTTGAATGTATGATTTTGCAAATATCTATCAAACCATTATGTGATGTTCCTTCCTTATGATCTTCCTTTGATTAGAATCTCATAACGTCGACTAGAGGAAGAGGAGGAAAGGAAAGAGGAAGAGGCAGAGGAAAAGGTGTCTCCACAAGGTTTGAAACCACGACAACCCCTAACGTAGAAATGCCACCAGTTCAACCTACAGCTCTAGCAACACCATCTGTGGACCTGGCCACTGAGGTGGCAAGGTTAAGAGAACAATTGAGGCTAAGAGATGAGGAATTGGCACATGCTAGGAAAGTATCACAAACACCCCAAACACCCCAAGTACCTCATGTGCCAGTGGCGCAACCTCAGCCGCCAATATCACCACTTGCACCACTACCTGTAAGTTATGGGTTTGAGCCAATGTATGAACATTTCAGAAAACAAGCCCCGCCAACCTTTGAAGGGAAAGCTGATCCAATAGTGGCAGAGGATTGGTTAAGATCGGTCGAGGCCATTTTCGATCATATGGAGTTGAATGATCGCCAGAGAGTCTCATGTGCAGTTTATTTACTTAAGATGGATGCACGGATTTTGTGGGATGTAATTAAACAGACCCATGACCTGAATACCATGACTTGGGTAGAATTCGTCCAGGATTTTAGTAAGAAGTATTACAGTACGACCGTGCTAGCAACCAAGGTTGACGAGTTTGTAACTCTGGTACAAGGAAACCTATCTATCACTGATTATGTACAGAAGTTCGATAGGTTGGAAAAAATTTCTCCTGAAGTGGTGCCAGCTGAAACTCTGCGAGTCCAAAGGTTTGTAAGGGGACTCAAACCGATGATCGCTAGGGATGTTATGATGACCAGTGCTGAAGTGGTCAGTTATGCAGAAGTACTTGATAGAGCACTTGAAGCCGAATATTTGGAAGAACAGATATGGAAGGATAATGCTGCTAGAAGAGAGAACTACCGAAACAAGGGCTTAAAATGAGGGCAACAAAAGGAAAGCTAATGAAGGGTAGAACAGTGACACTGATAAGAGACCCAGACCATCGGACATGAATAACAACAATCACAACACTCAGCACCACAACAACCGGAACAATCATTTTAATGACTGAAATTGTGGGAATCATCAAGGCAACCGAGTAGAGCACCCCATCTGTCCTAAATGCTCGAAAAGACACCCGGGAGAATACTGCTGGCACCAATAAATGTTTTAAGTGCGGTCAAGCGGGACATCTGAGGAAGAATTGCCCACAATGGAAGGCGGGACAGAATAATAACAGCAATTTGGTGCCAACAAGAGTTTTTGCCTTAACTCAGAATGAAGCAGCCAACAGCAACACCGTAGTCACAGGTCAACTCCCTATATCTGGTATGATGTGTAGAGTCCTATTAATTCTGGAGTGAATCATTCTTATGTTTCTATGAATGTGATTGATAAACTGAGTATGCCTTGTAAACTGTTTGAGCATAACTTTAGTACAATGTTGCCATCGGGAGACATGATGTTGTCAAATAAGTGGTTACCTTCAACGCCTATAATGGTAAAGGGTAGGGAGTGCCGAGCAGACCTTATAGAACTAGGTATACCAGATTATGATGTCATACTTGGCATGGATTGGTTATCCAAACATGGGGCTATAATAGACTATCGGAAGAAGACTGTAGAGTTCAAGCCAAAAGAAGGAGAGGTCTTTTCCTTTAGAGGAGAAGTAGCGGGTTTTCGGACACCCATAATATCTGCACTGGAAGCATGGAATATGATGCAAGATGGTTGTTCGGCATTTCTTGCTAGTGTGGTGGATAAATCCAAGGAGTCAGAACTAAAACCGAAAAGTGTACATATTGTTTGTGAGTTCCCAGAGGTGTTTCCTGAAGAATTACCAGAATTACTCCCGGAGAGAGAAATCGAGTTTCTAATTGAGCTTGCACCAGAAACAACACTGATCTCTAAAGTACCCTATCGAATGGCTCCTGTAGAGTTAGAGGAAGTTAAGAGCTAGCTACAAGAGTTGTTGGATAAAGGGTTCATAAGACCTAGCCATTCGCCATGGGGAACACCAGTCCTATTTGTGAAAAAGGAGGGGAGTATGAGGATGTGCATTGATTACCGAGAACTGAATAAGGTCACCATTAAGAATAAATATCCTTTGCCTAGGATAGACCACCTTTTTGACCAACTGCAAGGGGCAGCAGTGTTCTTGAAGATTGATCTGAGATCCGGGTACCATCAGTTGAAAGTGAAAGAGGGAGACATTCCGAAAATATCTTTTAGAACTCGCTACGGGCACTATGAATTTTTAGTGATGTCTTTCGGAATCATTAACACCCCGACAACATTTATGGATGTGATGAACAGGGTATTTAAGGATTTCTTGGACAAGTTTGTTGTAGTGTTCATAGATGATATCCTTATTTACTCGAAGACCAAGGAGGAGCACGAGGAGCATTTGAGGTTTACCCTGAAAAGACTACAAGAACATCAGTTATACTCTAAGTTCTCTAAATGCGAGTTTTGGCTAGAACAGGAAGCTTTCCTAGGGCATATAGTGTCCAAGAATGGAATAGCAGTAGACCCATCAAAGATCGAGGCCATTAGAGACTGGCCCCAGCCAAAGAATGCCTCAAAACTTCAAAGCTTCTTAGGATTGGCGGGTTACTATGGGAAGTTTGTCGATGGTTTCTTGAAGATTGCCACACCATTGACCAACTTAACCCGTAAGCATTAGAAACATGGACAGAGAAATGTGAAGAAAGCTTCTAGACCATGAAGGATAAGTTGATCTCTACGCCCATCCTTTGTGTTCCCACAGAGGGTGGGAAATTTGTGGTGTATTGTGACGCATCAAAGAACGGTCTGGGATGTGTGTTGATGCAAGATGGGAAGGTGGTAGCTTATGCTTCCACACAACTCAAAGATTATGAGCAACGATATCCCACTCATGACCTCGAATTGGCAGCAGTAGTGTTCACACTGAAGATATGGAGACATCACCTATATGGAGACAAGTGTGAGATATACACTGACCACAAAAGTCTGAAATACTTCTTCACGCAAAAGGAACTGAATATGAGGCAGCAAAGGTGGTTGGAATTAGTGAAAGACTACGATTGTGAAATTCTATACCACCCAGGCAAGGCCAATATGGTTGTAGATGCTTTGAGTAGGTGGGGTCATGGGAATGTCTCAACACTACGTACAATAGAAGTTTAGCGAACCTCAAAATTCAATCCTCCCTACAAGAACAAATTCGAGAAGAAGAGAAAGTGGATGAAGCCTTAGTGAAACAAGAGGCTTTTGTACAAGAAGGTGATAGCAGTGATTTCACAATATTTAATGGTGGATTGTTGAGATTTAAGAATAGGATTTGTGTGCCTGACTATGCTGAGATTAAGGAAAGTATAATGAAAGAAGCGCACACAACACCCTATTCCTTACACCCAGGGTCCATGAAAATGTACCAAGACCTTAAGGCGTTATATTGGTGGCATGGAATGAAGAGGGGTATTGTTGAGTTTGTTGCTAGGTGTTTGACATGCCAGCAAGTCAAAGCAGAACACCAAAGGTCAGCGGGGTTGCTTCAACCGCTCTACATTCCTGAATGGAAATGGGAGGATATAGCAATGGATTTTGTGGTAGGGTTACCCAGAACCACCAAGCAGCACGACTCTGTCTGGGTAATAGTACATAGACTAACTAAGTCTGCCCATTTTCTGCCAGTCAAGACCACATACTCGGTAGACCAATATGCTGAATTGTATGTAAGTGAGATAGTGAGACTTCATGGGGTGCCAAAGTCGATAATTTCTTATCAAGGGTCAGTTTCCACGTCGAACTTTTGGAAAGGGCTACAGAGAGCTATGGGATCAAGACTAAAGTTTAGAACCGTGTTTCATCCTCAGAATTATGGGCAGTCTGAGAGGACTATACAGATTTTAGAGGACATGTTGAGGTGTTGTGCTTTGGACTTTTCAGAGTCTTGGAACCGATACTTACCCCTAATGGAGTTCTCTTATAATAACAGTTACCAATCTACTATTGGGATGGCTCCCTATGAGATACTATATGGGCGTAAGTGTAGATCTCCTTTACATTGGGATGAAGTTGGGGAGAACGAGATTTTAGGCCCTGAGGCAGTTAGGGAAGCCAGTGAGGTGATCAAGAAGATTAGCCAAAGGATGCTTACCGCGCAGAGTAGGCAAAAGAGCTACGCTGACCTTAAGAGAAGGGACATCGATTTTTCAGTGGGCGAGTTTGTTTTCTTGAAAGTCTCGCAGATGAAAGGTGTTATGTGCTTTGGAAAGAAAGGGAAGTTAAGCCCTAGATATATAGGTCCATTTGAGATTTTGGACAGAGTCGGGCAAGTTGCTTACCGTTTGGCACTGCCCCCAGCATTAGTCGAAATGCATAACGTCTTTCACTTCTCGATGCTGCGTAAGTATGTGTCAAACCCCTCTCATGTTTTGAGTTACGAGCCGTTACAACTAAAGCAGGCACTACTACAAAATTGACATGGGACGATGGTTTTAAACCGTCGTATGGACTCTCATACGTCAGTTCTAATACCGTCGTCCCATGCAATGTCATGCCATGTAAAGCATAAAATGACAGTTGAAATAAAAGTGTCATCTCCTATCATACATGAGATGATGGTTCCTATACAAACGTTGTCTCTTATGATACATGAGACGACAATTTATGTGCAAGCGTCATCCAATGTAATAAATGAGACGACAGTTCCTACTAAAGCGTCATCTTCCTGCAATACATGAGATAACAATTTATGTACAAGCATTGTCCCCTGCAATACATAAGATGACAAGTTCGTGGAGACCGAAGTCCTATGTAGAATATGAGAATTTTTTCATTTCTCTATTTTCAACCACTATATTCATTCATAATTTCTTGTGTAATTACAACATAGTTCAGACATAATCAATAGGCAGACAAAATCAATAGAACTCAGTATGTTCAAAATCTAAAAATTACAATATCAAAATATACACTTGGAATAACTATGTAAGTACTAACTAAATACTACAATTAGTATATTTTTTAATTCTGATTTCAAAAGTTACTCTAGCTATGACTCATCCGCTTAAGAAGCTTGGCTGCCCATTCATTTCGAGTTTCATTAATTTTGCCAAGTGTATATGTATTCTTTCGACCACACTACAAAACACAAAATAAAAAACTAAGTCAGAAATTAAATCCAATAGAATTGTAGTTCAATAATAATAAATACACTTACATTACTAGTTAGCCATCGCATTGGTGTCTCATTCAAGCAATAGTCCTTCATCATCCTTATGATATAAAAGCCGCACGCTACTGACGATGTTTGACGAGGGCAATTGACTATTTTCCACTTGTAATTTTTTTCATTCCTTCCTGTCTTTCGCTTAATGTGTGAAGAGACACTATATATACATCAATATGAAGAGCATATTAATTTTTTATTTCCATATCAAATAACCATATTATATTCTAAAATGAGTTTCAAATGTATTACTTGTTCATAAGGTTCTTCAAATCATTTGGAGGAGATTTTCTAAGTGGATCAAGATAGTAACATGTATGGTCATCTGGATCAATGATCGCTAACATCCAGTGATGCCTACATTTAAACAAAGTTATTAAAATAAACATCAAAAGGTATAAGTAAAATTAATATTAAATGAAAATTTTACTTACAAGAAATGGTATGGCATTAACCAAGTTTGACCCATTACTATGTTATTGATACGCTCTGAGATAATTTTAGCCCAATTATCCATATTTGTCCCAATTCTCGATGATCACGATGGCTCAATGAAACCAAAAAAGTGTGATATCTCTCTATCGCAAAACTCGGAATATATTATACTACATACATGAAAGTTAATCATATTATAGTTATACTTAAAAAGAAACTAAAATATATAATGTTTATTAATTTAAAATTTACCTGAAATAGAATGAAATGCAAGACACGCTGATTTCTTCCATAAATCCAAAGTGTACTATATCCTCATGTGAGATATATAAGGTATATTGTTCGCCCATAATATTGGTCTCCATAAGAATGTCAATCATGAATTCTGGTTCTACGTACTTAACTGAACCCAGAAGTATCTTAAAAAACATGGGAAGTCCAGTGGGAACCTTGAAGATAATTGGCGACTTCTTAGCCATACTTGATCCTGCCTTTTCTTGAGTAGTGGGAAGATGTTGTGGAGGATGTTTTAGGTCTTGTGTTGGCGGACAAGTTGCTGAAATCCTCTTTCTCTTTAGTCTCTTGGGTTCCTTCACAATTAACATAGAAAAGTTAGATAAAAAAATCACTAAATACATTCAATTTATTATCAATGCAAATGGCCGTCCAAAATTGATCTCTTCCTTTCATATATACATGTATAAATATATATAATATTCTTCATGGAGGGCTATAATTCTTTTAGTTGTAGTAGGTGAGAACAAATGTATTAAAAAATGTAAGAATTTAGGAGTGTGAACATATATGGTTGTACATGGGAGGCATAACCACGCCAAGACCAAGAAATGGTCATTAAGAAAATAAAAATAAAAGCTAATTTATCACAGAATTGAACGTATGATATTTATATTTATCCATTGTCAATGCCATGTGAAAGAATTATAGATATTAATATTATACTTGTAATAATACATATATATGGGGTATGTATATAATGAGAAAGACATTTTGAAAATATCGCAAAAGAGAAGTTTCCATCACACTATTTTATTATCTGTCTGCAGCAGCACTTGTAATTTATAGCTTGTATTTCAACCAAAACCAATAATGTAAATATATAATTTAAGAGACTAATTAAGTATGCTATGTCAATTCCTTTGGCACATGGCTCCTCACCAGTACCACACCATATATTTCTTTGTCAAAATCCCCATCTATTACACAATTTACTCTCTCTCTCTCTCCCCCATGAAATTAAATATTTATGGATCTTTCAAGATGAAATTTTTTACAACACACTAAAAGTTACCTGTTCATGATCATAAGTAATGATCAGATGCGATGGCCAAGCAACATAACTGTTGACCACATGAACCACAAGAGTCATCTCATCCCCAACTGAGACAGGTAGTTTTGCACTCCCATCTAGACATCTATCAACAACCACGCGATAGTTACCAGGTGCTAAAATTTTTCCATGTACATTGCCTTTGGTAGCCACCACCCGTCCAAGAGCCACAACATCACCACCTTGCCCAACGTATAATTTGCACTTAACATCTTTCTGCAATGATGTTATAGTTAGTATAAGTTCAATAATCATTTCTTAAAAAATATAAGAGAATTTACCTTCAGTGGCTCAGGATGAATAGAAGGTGAAGGTGTAGGTGTCTCATACAAAGTACTAGTGTCAACAGGTGCCTCAACTCCTGGAGTAGTGTCCATCAGTACCTCAACTTCTGGAGTAGTGTCAATTGGTGCCTCAACATTTGGAGTAGTGTCCATCGGTGCCTCAACTTCTAGAGCAGTGTCAATTGGTGCCTCAACTTCTATTGTATTGACTCTAGAATGGCTACCAAAGCTAGAATGACTACCAAAGTTAGCTTGCATATGTGCCATCTTGGTTGATAATTCTTCAAGCTTGGACATGAACGATTCTTTCAACTTTTCAATCTCTTCCCTATGTCGTATGTTGGATTGTCGTTCGAACTCAATTTGTTTTTTCTGCAAGCCTCTTAGACCCCCCCCCCCCCCCCCCCCCCCAACAGGTTTATGAAAGTAGTCTCTTTGTGTGACACCTCGACTCTGGCCACGAACTCGACCGGGGTGCTCAGCAGTACCTATACAAAATTTAATCAATTATATGTTTGTTACTAAAATATAAAACAATTACCAAAATTCATTTAACATTTTACAACTTACGATGGCCTCTCCCTTGTCCTTGTCACGCTCGGTGACATAGTTGCCAGAAGAATCTTTTCTGGCCTCCTTCCAGAGTATAGATTGATCTATTTGCTCTGTTGTGCCCCACTTAGCTTGCTGCATGTAATAGAATTAGGTCAATTTTAACATCAAATGAAGAAAACATAAAATCAGGCATAATACGTTCTATATATGTACTTACTAAATCAGCTTCCAATTCAGTATAGCTATGGCGTGAAGTCCTATGAGGGTATTGTAAATGATTACGCCTTTCTTGTTGCAATTTTCTAAAATCTTGAAACTCTTTGGATGTCCGTCTCTTGACAAATTCTTTCTAATGTGTTTCTTCTATATGATAGCTTGGTGGAGGTTTATCGAGACCACGAGGGTTTGCTTCCAAAAGATATGGGTCATTAAGGTAAGGGACTATAAACTTCTTGTTCAAATTACATTTGAATTGTCTCCATTTATTACCCACTGAGCCAATAATATTTTTTTGCATATTCTCATCTAGGTGGAAAGCTAGCTGCAAATAGTTTAAGAAACTTTGTTAGCAAAAGAAAATATAAAACTCTCCAATTTATTTCAAAACATAGTAAAATGTCTTACATTGACATCCTTCCATAAGCTGTCCAATATAGATTTAGGAACTTCGCGCCAATTGTCAATGTTAATTGGCACCATACTTTTGGCTTGCATTCCTAAATAACATTGAAGCTCTCTGTTTGGGGTCCCAATCGATTGCCCCCTGCTATTGAACCTCAAATGGCATTTGATTCCTTTAATTTTATCTGCTATGATCTTCGTCAATCGCGCTATGCCTCGTGTCCGCTTATGTGTTTTCTTTTTATCTTCCGCGTTCTCTTTATTATTATCCTCCTCCTCATGGTCAACATCCATGGAACCACCATTAGTCTGCTCATCGATGGAATCAACATCAGCTTGCTCATCATCACCCTCTAGGTACTCCTCAAGGTGCTCATCAAATGGGTCCATGATCCTATCAACACATGAAACACAAATTATTAGAAAATGTAAAAATCAATGAAGTAAATTTTTAAGTAAAAGAAAATATTAATATCAACGAAGAAAATTTATAGTAAAAGATAATATTATATGTCATTAATAAAGATGAAATCTTACTATCCAAATTCCATCACCATCTTTTCGTACATATGGCCCAACAGTTGCTTCAACTCCCTCAAACTCAGGGATAAAACCACACTCTTTTTCTGAAGTTTGTAATTCACCAAAGTCATGTTGTTGATTGTCATCATGCACTTTGTCTCTTGGTTGTGAAGCAAGCACTATGGACCATCTTGATGAAGTAGGATCCTCAACATAAAACACTTGTTTAGCTTGACTTGCCATTATAAATGAATCTTTTTTATGTCCTATTTTATTCAAATCAACTTTAATGAAACCTAACTTTTCTTTCTCCACACCGTTTTTGCTGTCTACCCAATCACACTTGAACATCGACATCCTAAATTCACGATAATCAAGCTCCCATATTTCTTGAATGACACCATTAAATTTCATCTCACCATATATAGGGTTCTTGTCACGTGCACTAGAGACTTGCAAGGTTTGAGCTACAATATTTACACCACTATTTTGGGTGACCCTAACATCATCACGAGCTTTAGTGTTGAACCTACAACCATTAATTATAAACGCATCGTGCTTAATTGCCAATCGAGTCGGACCTAATGAAAGCCATCTCAAAGTTTCGGTAACTTCATGCAACTCATCGGTCAACTCTTTCTAAATCTACATTATTGAATAATACCTTAATTACATTTTGCAAACAATCGTTAAAAATGGTTTATATTGGAGTTTTCATTTTAAAGTAAAACATCACCTTATCAAGAAACCAATGTCGAAAGGTACGATGATGCTCATCTTGAATCTGCTTTCTAGATTTTGTTCGATTTTCCTTATTTAGATATTGCAAATGTTCTCTGTATTGAATAATATTGTTACTACAACATAATAATCACTAAAAATATTTGTTTAAGTTAAGAAAATTAATTTAAATAATGTACTTACTCTATATAAGGTTGAACCTCAACTGTATTCTCCAAGACATTTTGATGAGCAACCTCCCAATCTTCTTTTTCCATTAAAGTAGGTTTCCCATTGTTGATACCCTTATTTTCTACAACTCCCTCTCTTTCCCTTATTGGAATTCCAATTGAGTCAACATTGACCATATACTCATAACAGAATTCAACTGCTTCTTCCGCTATATTAGATTCAACTATACAACCCTCTAGACAACTTCGATTTCGCACATAACCCTTGTAAACTTTCATCAACCTCTCGAAAGGGTACATCCATCGAAAACAAACCGGCCCACACAAGGTGACTTCTCTAACTAGATGAACTGCCAAATGAACCATTATATCAAAGAAAGATGGAGGAAAATATTGTTCGAACAAGCACAAAGTTTTCACAATTTCCAACTGAATAACCTCCAACTTTGATACATCAATAACTTTAGAGCAAAGGGCATTAAAGAAGAAACACATTCTAGTTATAGCATTTCTAACGGGGTTTTCTAATAAGCCTCGAATAGCTATTGGAAGCATTTGTTGCATTAACACATGACAGTCATGAGACTTTAGACCCTGTAGTCTACAATCTTTCAAGGAAACCAAATTTCGAATATTTGATGAAAAACCATCTGGCACCTTAATCTTTGCCAATGTTTCACAAAATTTGTGTTTCTCATCTTTTTTTAATGTGTAACAAGCTGGAGGTAAATATGTTCGATTCTCTTCTACTTTAGGAGCCAGCTCTTTTTTCGATTCAGACATAAGAACGAGATCACGACGAGCAGATATACTATCTTTAGTTTTTCCAGTAATATTGAGTAAAGTTCCTATCAAACTATCACATATGTTTTTCTCAATATGCATGACATCGAGATTGTGTCTAACTGACAAATGTCTCCAATACTCCAATTAAAAAAAAATTGATTCTTTTTCCAACATGTAGTATTCAAATAATCATCATTGCTCACTTGATGTTTCTTGCTACGTTTTCGTTTCTTACTCATCTTACTTTTACCCTTTGATTTGACCCTACTTTCAATGTCTTCACATTCTTCGGTATTTGTGACTGGTTTTCCGAATCTATTATTTATCAAATGAATCTCTTCATAAATCTCTTCACCAGTCATTATTGGTGGAGGTCCTCGTAGTTCTTGCTTACCATTAAAGGCTTTCATTTGATTACGAAGATAATGCTCTGCAGGTAGAAACCTTCTATGCCTTATGTAACAAGTCTTTTTACAAAACTTCAATCTTGTTGCACTTATTTGTTCCCCGCATATTGGACATCCTTTATAACCCTTAACATAACACCCTGACAAGTTTCCATAAGCTGGAAAATCATTAATTGTCCATAAAAGTAACCCTCTCAGTATAAAACTTTCTTTATTAAAAGAATTATAACAATCCACTCCATCCCACAACAACTTTAAATCATCTATCAACGGTGCAAAATAGACGTCTATATCATTTCCAGGTTGTTTACTTCCTGAAATTAACAAAGTCAGCATTGTGAATCTTCTTTTCATGCAAAGGTGAGGAGGGAGGTTGTAAATACATAATATCACTGGCCAACAACTGTAAGACGAGCTCATATTGCTAAATGGATTGATGCCATCAGCTGAAAGACCAAGTAGAAGATTCCTAGGATCCTTTTTTATTACAGGCCATTTCTCATCGATAGTTTTCCAAGCTAATGAATCTGTTGGATGTCGTAGTTTATCATCTTTGATCCTTCCATCCTCATGCCATATTAAATTTTTAGCATGTTCTGGATTCCGAAACAAACGTATAAATCTTGGTATCGGTGGCAAATACCATAATACTTTAGCTGGAATCCCTTTCTTACCTTCTTTTCCTTCTTTACCTCTCTTCCATCTCGATGTCTTGCACGTAGGGCACTCGGTTGCATTTTCTAAATTGTTGCGGTATAAAACACAATCATTTGGACAGGCATGTATCTTTTTATAATCCATTCCTAAAGTGCAGAAAGTTTTTTTCTCCTCATAAAAGGAAGAAGGCATCTCATTGTCTTTTGGTAAAATCTCCTTCATCAAATCAAGCAACCTTGTGAAACTTATGTCACTCCAACCACTACCAGCTTTTAAATTGTATAATTTTACCAAAACAACCAACTTTGACATAGGCGACCTTGGAAAAATTGGTTTCTCTGCATCCCCTAAGAACTTTACAAATTCTTCTGGCCTATCCACAAATCGATCATCTGCATCTCTCACCATCTCTATAGGGTCATCAAACACTTGAGCAAATTTTTTATTTTCATTGTGTACTTTGGAAGTAGACTCAACTTGTTCTCCATGCCATATCCACTTAACATAAGTTTTGTCTATTCCATTGAAATACAAATGGTTTTTTATTTCCTTTATATCCAATTTTTTCAAGTTAGAACACTTTTGACATGGACAATGAACTCTATTAGGATCCACTGTATTTTTCAAGGCTATTTCAATAAAACTCTCAACTCCATCTTCATATTCTTTTGATAACCTATCTTTTGCCATCCAACTCCTACCCATTTTTTGAAAATTTGGGCGAAACCTCACCTATAAGTTTGACTAAAACCTTCTTGCACGGATAGAATTCCAATGACACATGTTCAATTACAACATATCAACATAATGATCATCAACTAGTTTAATAATTAGGCATCATCTCTCTTATATATTGTATAAGAACTTCCTACACACAGAAAATTCCCAAAACAATACATAATATAATTACTACATAACTATATGTACTAAGCATTATAACTAATAATATAGATACATGGATCATGAAAATGAGGTTTATCTGTATTAATTAGTATGGACATTCAATTCATATTAGTCTGACTAAACATAAAGACATGTTAGGGCCCTCACTTTAGAGGGGTCTTAATTTTTATTTTTTTTAAATGTATCATTTTTCTATACAAAAATATTCAAAGATTTAGAAAATCATCATTTTCTATATAATAATTAAACAAAATATATTGCCTTTTTTATTCGGCCTCACTTAACAAAGAACCTGCTCTGAGTCAGGCAAGAATAGAGGAGAAGAAACCATATATATACAATTAATACTACTATTACAACATCATATACAATACACTTAGCCAATTACACAGTAGACTACAATGATAGTATAGGCATTGATTATGAAACTCTCTCCATCATTGTCAATCTCTATGACTCAATCTAAGATCTAATCCAACGATTATATATATAGTTAATTAAATTCACGCAATCTCCATTCCTTTGGTGTGTCATCCTCATACAGATCATATGGACTTAATATTCAAAGATTTAGAAAATCATCATTTTCTATATAATAATTAAACAAAATATATTTCCTTTTTTATTTAGCCTCACTTAACATAGAACCTGCTCTGAGTCAGGCAAGAACAGAGGAGAAGAAAAAAAACCAATGGGTGTAAACAGAGAGTGAATTAAAAATTTTCCTGTTTCTTAAATTTGTTTTTCTATTTACCTCTTTTTCTGCCTGGAATTTTAATGAAATGGAGTTCATTAACACTTGTCTAATTGGAGATTCAACCAAATTGGATTGTGAGATTATGGCCATTTGATAATTGAGAATTTGTTTCCACATGCAAGTTATTTATGAAATTATTGAAACCTGCCAATGGGACAGGTATGCTTGTTCTACAATGGATACTAAGCTAAGCTATACATAATCATAGTGAATAATTACACAAGGCAAGACAAGTCTGCTAATATAGCAACATTACTAAAAAAACTCATGGAACATGGTATGAAAGTAAAATTAATAATGCAAGAAATTAAAAGGAAATGAAGGCTAAAATTAAGTTCCACTTTTCTTATATATGTATATTAGTAACTGTTATGCTAGTTGTTATTAACTAAACATCACAATTCACAAGTACAAGTTGTTTCATCACGATCCAGTTGTTTTATTATCATTCATTTCAAAAGTTTCACAAATAAAAAAATTATTACAAGGGGTAAATTATTTACAAAACACCAATCAAATCAAGGCAATTAAACTCCACATAAAAGTTTCACATTTATACTTTTTCATGAACCACAAACTCATTAAGTTAGTCCACAAATAAGTTTGCAGGTGTAGGAAATCTCAATTTGAGATCAATATATCCCCATTTGACAAATTAATTTGAGTACATTAGAGAAACTGGATATTAATCTAGTAAATTTGAAATAAAAAAATTGAAAATAATCATCCAGTAATAACAGAAATCAGATAAAAGCTTCACGTTAACTTTAACTGTATAATTCAAGGAGTGATGCCACTTGCATTGCTTGAGCAAAATCTAGCAGCAAAGCGAACAAATTAAAGGAAATCTTTAACTTTTAGGTGAAGGGGAACACAATGTAAGAAAACACTAGAATGTGAACTTGCTCATACACATAAAATGCACGCATCGAACATCCGCTTGGGCTAGGCTAACTAAAGAAAATCTGATAACCCCATAATGACAATAAAAAGATAACATGCTCAGATTTGTTGATAAAAATTTATAGCAAAAACAAAATATAAAAAAGAAAAGGAAATTGTCAGCACACTTTTCATCAATCATCACATGGATGGCTTTAAACTTTAAAATGAGGATCATCCATTTAAAACAAGCCTATTACTGAGTTTATGCTGTTTAATTATTAAAATACATATAGAGCAAATTGGACCAATGAAGAACAAAGACCTTACATTTCTTCCTTTTTTGTTACAATGGCTTGTTTTCAATCACCAAGTCGTATTAGAGCATCAAGGCTCTGAATCCATGTTCAAATATGCTAATGCCAGAATCAGGGCTTTGAATACAAAGACATACAATGGTACAACATGAGTCAATACCTTTACAGAGAAAAAGCTCCAAATAACCAAACCCATTATCAAACCTAGAACAGAACTTAACTATTTCCCATATATAATAAATTCACCACCAAGAACAACCAAGAACAACCAAATATGCTAATGCTGGAAAAATCACCAAATCTGAAAGAATGTTGTTTGAAAGAGATGCTTACCCAGATTTGCCCAGACACCGGAAGTTCTTGCTTCCCCAAATCTGCCCAAAAGTTACACCTTTGTCATGCCCAGAAAAATAATGAGATGCTCAGATGCAGAGACAACAATGTTTTGTCTCGTTCGTCACTTCGTTGACAGGGACGACGATGTAGATGGAGGAGGGAAGAAGATGGAGCTAGTAGGACAGAGCAACAGCAGAAGAAATTGGGGAAAAAAGAAGAAGAAGAAATCGGGAAAGAGAAACAAGGTTAGAGGAAAAATAAAATAATTAATATCTTTAGTTTTTTACTTTTATTAAATAAAATCTTATTATAAAATCAATTTCTTTAATTTCCTTTTAGCCCCAAATTTCAAAAATCATCTCTATTAAGTCCTTTACTAAATTCATTTCATTTTTTAAAAACTCCATATATAATTAAATAATATTTTAATCCAATAATCTTGACTAATCAAAATTATTTCTTTTAATCCCGAATATTATAATTAAATCATAATTTATTCTAAATCTCACGAATTTTAGGATAAACCTTTCATCCAATTGGATATATATTATTATTTATCCAAATAAATGATAATATAAATTAAGAGGGAAATATTTCTTTATAGTCTCAAAATTGGTATAAGGGAAATTGGTGGCAAAAGTACCCAATATTTTAGATTTTTTGCAATTTAGTACCCAATTATTTTTTTGGCGGGAAAAGTACTCAATATCAAGTTCCATCAGTTTCTGTAGGTACCCACTTTAACAGAGCCGTTAATTTCTGTAGGTACAGTAAGGGATTTTGATCACCAAGAGCAAGATCATACCATTGATTTAGCATTTAGAGGCTCGACAATTAGTTCTAAAGTGGCACACTACGACATTCGTGCTATGATGGAGGCCCAAAGCCTTTAATCGCATCATTTACTTACACATGGGCATATTATGTATAAGGAAATCAATATTTATTTACACATAATTAAGTGTAAGTAAAATTATAATTTGCCACGTCATCAATAAATGTGTAGGTAAAAACCTTATTTTTTTTTGTAGTGTGTTGATTTGAAGAAGATAAGAAATAAAAAGTCAAAACGGTTTAAAAAAAAAAAGTGGAAAAATTCTATTTTCAAAATTTAATGAATTTTAATTAAAAATTTATTATCATACCTCTAACTATTTGTTTATTATATTATTAAAAAAAAAAGAACATTACTAAAATATCAAAACTAATGTTTACAAAATTAATTTGCTATTATATACAATTTCTAAAACATAATACAAACTAACCATATATACAAACTTACACACTACATCAAAAGTTGTACATATATTTTCTATTTATAGAAAAAAAAATCTTAATAACAATATCTGGACAAATAAAATATATTAAATTATATTAAAAAAATACAAATTAAATTAGTACTTATTTTGATTAGAAAATTTGTATTGTATTAGACAACAGTTTAAGTAGAAATGTTGTCTCATGTTAAAAATAGGCATGTTACAACAGTCTCATTAGAACTGTCGTTTCATGTGAGTTTTAATTTGCATGGCACAACAGTTTGTGAGCTACTGTTGTGTCGTGTATATTTTTAACAGGACACGACAATTCTACTACAAATGTCATCTCTTGCATGTCGTCTAAGTACAATTTTGTAGTAGTGAGGACCTGAGTTATGATGAACAACCTGAGCACGTTACTGAAAAGGGAATCAAGGAACTGAGATCCAAAATGATTCCACTAGTTAAGGTCATGTGGAAGAATAATACGGAACGTGAAGCAACATGGGTGCTGGAGGAAGACATGAAAGAAAGATACCTTGAATTATTTGGTAAGAAAGAATTTTGGGACTGAATTCCTTTTAAGGAGGGTATATTGTAGTGCACCAATTTTTTTTTTTAGTTATTAAATTTTTGTGTTTTATTTTTATTTAATTGTTAAGTGTTGTGAGTTATACTATTTAATTGTTTGTTTTTTTAAAATTAATTGTTAGAATTGTTTTGTAGAATTTTGTGAATTTAATTTTTAAAAATGAGATTATTTGAATTTTGGTTAAATGCATTAAGGTGCATGGTAGGTAGTGATGCACCCTAGTTATAGAGTGTGTGCATGGTTGCATGGTATACATGTGTAGAATTTTCTACACACTTTTTAGTTTCCTTTTATTAGAATTATTTATTGAGTTATTTAGAAAAATAAGGGAAGGAAATGGAGAATGGTGGACGGCATAGAGTGGGAAAGGAAAGGGATTTTATTCCAATTATTCCTTTTAATCAAATAAACTAAAATTTGATGACTAGAACTATTTTGGGTAAGGGAATTGTTGACATTCTCTATTAGTTAAATCTTTTTATTATAATTGATTTTTAGGCTTAATTAGAATAAATGGTTAGGGGAACATACCAATTATTTTTATTGGGGGTATTATGAGGGAATTAAAATAAAGAGGGAAGAAAAATAGAAGAGGGCCATTATGCTCTTGGCTGCCGAAAACTAGAGAGAAGAAGAGAGAGAGAGGGGCGTGAGCTAGAGAGAGAAGGAGAAGAAGAAAGAAAGGAAGAAGAAGGAGAAGAGAGAATCAATTCTCGGGTATGCCTTTTATGTTTATCCTTGTTTAATTCTCTTCTATTGATTCTAGTAATTTTTTACTATAGTTTTGTTGTGTTGTTGTTGAATCTCTCCTTCTCCTCATGTTGATTTTCGAAAATCCTAGGCTTGAACAAAGGGGTGATATAGTTTGAGTTTTGGTCACTTTGGGAGTTCTTGATTTTACAATCAAGAGAGGTAATTGTTCTCTAACCCTAATATTATGATGTTTCTTGGATTCATAGATTGATGGTTATATTTTTTTTTATGACGATGCATATGGGAATTTACCCAGGCGTGGCATGTGTATTCTTGTGGTTTGGGTTCTTATGGTTGTAATTCTTAGATGTATATTCATAGTATGTGCATGGAGTAGATTATTGATTTGTGGTGTTTATGATATGTTGTTTAAAGATCTTCTATGATTTGATGAAGGGTATGTTTTGGCTTAAAGACTCTGTGAAAATATGCAAAGGTTTTAAATTCTGGTCTGTAAAAAAATATGATGAATCTTTTCATTTAAAATATAACATAAGCATGATGGTTATTTTTTTTTGTTGTTTTATGTTTTATGTCAATTTAAATCTTAGAAACATGATAGTTTGTTGTAAGATTTTAAATGAGTATATGTTGGATTTGTTTCTTTGGAATACTTGCATAATGGTAATGTGACAATAATTATATTCAAGACAAGGATTATATATAATTAATGGTTTATGATTTGTAAATATGTTTCAAGGTGGTTGATGAATTATTGTATGCTAATGATAACATTAAAATCATTAAAAAGGGTGTAGAAACATGCTAGGGTTTGTGTTGGAATATTGTTAAATAAATATGTGAAATATGATGAAAAGAATGAATTTCGTGATTATTGTACTTGCTGATTTTTGTGTATGAAAGGTGTCAAATGATGAGAAAAATGTTTTTGAATATTTAAGTAAATTTTGCAAGTGCTTTGGTGATTTAAGAAGTTAATGGGAGATTTTAAAGTGCCTTGAAATTATATTTTTGTGCAAATAATTGCCTACAATTTTTTTTTTGTTATATTTTTTAGAAAATATGAGTTTTTAAAAATAAAAAGGGTGATTTTAAGGATATTTTTTATTGCTGGAATTTTAGTAAAAATGTGAAGTTATATTTTTAAATAAAAAGAATTTGATGTGTATGTTGAAATAAATTAATGCCCTAAACTATGAAAATATTAAAAGTGCTAATTTTCATATAACTATGAGTGTTCACTATAATAGTTATGATTTTTCTTTGTTTTAATTAAGTTAAATGGTGAATTTAATTTACTTGTGAATTTTTAAGTGGATCAAATAGTGGCTGAATGTTTATTAAAATATTTTAAAAATAGTTATTAAATTATCACTTATGAATTAATTCTATTTTAAAATTAAGTCTTAAAAATAATATAAGTGAAAATGTATTTTTCCACATCTAAAAATTGTACTTTTTCTCATATTAAGATTGTAAATTTGTTAATTGTATTATAATGTTATTTTAAGAAAAACATGTTAAATTATCAGTATTTTTTTTTACATAATTTTAGTCCTCATTATTTTATGGAATTTAAAAGTAACTAATGGAATTATTATATATATTTTTAAATGGTTAAATAAATTATTTTATGAAATAAAATAATGTCTTAAGAGGTTTAATCAACTTAATAATTTTAAGAAGATAAATAATGATAATCAAAGCAAGTTACTAATTCATTATTTTCAAAACAATAGAAATAAGCGCATAGGAATTATTGTTTTTAACGCCATTTTATAACAACGTTCCCACGTGTGCATGTCGCATGCAAATCACTTTTACGTTAAAATATATGCCTTTTATACAACCATATGAGTTTTATAGAAAGACCATGCATGTAATATAGGTATAAATTGCATTATTCTTTTGATGACTTTATGTGTGAATATGCCTTGTTTGGATGTTGCGAGTAGTTTTCACCATGTGTGCATGGCCCATGCACACATGGGTTATATGAGTGGGTAAAATAGAGTTTTATGCTATGCTAAATGATATTATTTGGTTATGGTATAGGCTCGTTGTGAAGTTGTCATTTTTCTATGCTTGGACCTGAGGTAATGAAGTTAGATAGAATTTTTGTTCATTTATGTTGTGAATGGTAAGATCGTTTGTATGAATGAGAATGTTATGATTGATGATACTTTTGCTCTATGAATTATGAAATGCTTTTTTGCGATGATGTGACTGGAATGTATGTCATTTTAAATGTTGTATGCTATGAATGGATGTTAGCGTGATGAACGCGACACATCAAAAATGGGTTGCTAAGGATATGAAGACGTAACCCTAGTTACTAAGGATAAGAAGACGTAACTCCAAGGGCGGATGCGCTGAGGTTATTCAAGGACCAGAGATCCTGTTTACCTCAAGAGGTGACATGAACAAGTTAGCGGGCCATGTTCACAAAGATATGATGTTTATGTTATGATGTTATGATGATGATGACTTTGTATATTATGCCAATGTTGTGATGATGATGTTTACGTTTATGATAATGATGTTGTTACGATAATGCTATGGTGTATGACGATGTATGAATGTGAATATGTTTTGTGTGTTTTACTTATGTGTTATTTGAACTTCCTTACTGGGCTTTTAGCTCACCCTCTTACTTTCCCTTCGAAGTAGCAAATAGGTTTCTCTATGGCACTCGTGGTGATGTGGAGAATTCTATTGTCATGGTGTGTATGGTGTGGGGGCATCCTATGGACGAGAAATGATCAGTTTAAACACCATTTTTTCTAAAATAATGTTATGTTTATTTCAACATTCTAAACTTATCAGTGGGACTTGAACTTTGGTTATTTTTAAGACCTTTGCATGAAAGCTATTATTTTTCTTTTTTTAAACTCTTGGGCCCAACTTGCATGTTTTAGCAAGGCCCCGCTGAGATTTTATAATAAGTGGCTTTTCTCCTATAAATTCATAAGTATGCGAATGTTTTATAAAGAACTAGATTAGGGCATTCTACATTCCCAAATCTTTCATTTGGAATTGTTCAGCTAACTAGTTGTTTGTTTTTTATAATGATGTTACGTCATTGCCAATCATTAATATATCATCAACGTAAAGAACGAGGAATTCTACTACACCATCTTTGATTTTTTTATAGACATAAGGTTCGTCAATGTTTTTTTCAAAACCAAACGTTTTAATTGTGTCATCAAATTTAAGATTCCAAGATCTAGAAGCTTGTTTGAGTCCATAGATGGACCTAAGAAGCTTGCAAACTTTTTGCTCTTGACCTGTTACTTTGAACCCTTCTGGTTGAGACATGTAAATGGTTTCGTCAAGGTAGCCATTCAGAAAAGTTGTTTTGACATCCATTTTCCAAATCTCATAATCCATGCACGCAACAATGGATAAGAGTATACGAATGGATTTTAGCATGGCTATAAGAGAAAAAGTTTCTTCATAATCAACCCTTTCTTTCTCTGTGTTGCCTTTGGCTACAAGCCATGCTTTGAAAGTCTCTACTTTCCCATCTGCTCCTCTTTTCTTCTTGAATATCCACTTAAAACCAATGGGCTTGATATTCTCAGGTGGATCTTTAAGAACCCAGACAGAATTGGAATACATCGATTCCATTTATTGGTTCATGGCATCTTGCCATTTGTCCTTGTCAGAATCATTCATTGCATCTTTAAATGTCAATGGATCGTCTTTGTTTGTCTTAGAAACAAGCATTTGAACTTCGTGTTCATTGCGTATGGGTTGCTTACTAACCCTCCCATTACAACGTGTCTCTCTACTATTCTGACTAGAACTAGCAGTTTCCTCTTGCCTTTTTTCATTGGTTGTTGCTGGTGACTTTGCAACTTCATTCGAGACCATCTCCTCCAATACAACCTTACTGCGAGGTTTATGGTTATTAACATAGTCATGTTCAAGAAAAGTTTCATTTGTCGATACAAATGTTTTATTTTCTTTGGGACTATAAAAATTCCACCTCTAGTCTCTTTGGAATAGCCCACAAACATGCACACTTCAGAGTGTGATTCCAACTTCCTGGTCTTTTCTTTAAGCACGTGTGCAGGACACCCCCAAATGCGAAAATGGTGTAAACTAGGTTTACAACCATTCCATAATTCCATGGGTGTCTTATGGATAAACTTAGATGGAGCAACATTCAATATGTATAGAGCACATTGAATTGCATAGCCCCAGAATGACAGTGGTAATGATGAAAATATCATCATTGATCTAACCATATCTAGTAACGTTCTGTTTCATCTTTTTGAAACATCATTTTGCTGTGGCATTCCAAGTGCTGTTAGTTGGGATTGAATACCATGCTCACACATATGGTCCTCAAACTCAAAATCCAACAAGTACTCTCCTCCTCGATCAAATCGAAGAACTTTCAGTGATTCACCTAATTGCTTTTCAGCTTCTGCTCGAAATTCTTTGAACTTTCCAAAAGTTTAAGATTTTCATTGCATTAAGTATAGGTAACCATATCTTGAATAATCGTCAACGAAAGTGACGAAGTATTCATAACCTCCCCTTGGTTGTACATTAAGTGGATTGCAAACATCTGTATGTACCAACTGAAGTGAAACTGTAGCTCTTGAACCTTTAGCAGAGAAAGGTCTCTTGGTCATCTTGCCTTCTAGACAGGTTTCACAAATAGGAAGAGATCCAATAGATAGTTCTCTTAAAGGATCATCCTCTATAAGCCTATTAATTCTATCTAGACCAATATGGGCCAATCTTAAGTGCCACAGATATGTTTCACTATCGGAATTAGTCTTTTGTCGTTTAATAGATCTAGGATTAGCTGTTTTAAATAATTAAGAATTATAAGTAGATTTCTCTTCAGCTTGCAGTTTATAAAGCTCATCAATAGATTTTGCAGAACATATCTTAAAACCATATCTCGAAATAACAATCGAATTATTATTAAAAGAATTTTAAAACCTTGTTCATAGAAACATAAATTAAGTTTCTAGAAAATCCAGGAATATAATAAACATTCTCTAAAATAAGAAATTTATACTTCTCAAATTCTAGACGGGCTGTTCCAACTGCAACTGCAGAGACAATCTGACCACTGCCTACCCTCATAGTCACATCTCCATCAGCAAGCTTCCTCATCGAACTAAGAATCTGTAGAGAAAAACAAACATGGCTATTGGCTCCTGAATCTACTATCCAAGATGAGGAATTGTTTTCCACTAAACAAGCTTCTAACAAAAGTAAAGCAAATTTACCCTTCTTTTTCTCTTTCAGGTCAGCGAGATACTTTGGACAGTTTCTCTTCTAGTGACCATCTACTCCACAGTGAAAACAAGTCCCATTAGGGGTCTTCTTTTTGGAGCTCTTGGTGTTCTTGTTCTCTTTGCCTTTGGATGACTCGTTAGGCTTCTTTGAATTCTTGTCTTTTCCTTTCTCTTTGTCCTTTCCATATCCATTTTTCCTCTTTATGGTTTTAGCCTTTGAAGAGGATGGGTCAGAATCAACAACATTTGCCTCTCATTCTTTCTCAGAACCTTTGTTAAGAGATTCATAAGTTTGCAACTCGCTCAACATCCGTGTCATGTTATATTCTAATTTTTTCATGACATAGTTGGTTGTGAAACCTTTAAAAGCTGGAGAAAGCAATTCAAGTATATTGCTCACTTGTGTCCTTTCATCAATGGTTTCCCCATGGATAATGGCATCGTGCATTATATTAATCATGTCTAATACATGTTCTCTGACAGAAACTCCTTTCTTCATTTTTTTGGTCATGTAGGATCTGGTGGCCTCATGCCTGCACTGATCTCACTACTGCCTAAACTTTTCTTAAAGGGAATCCCAAATCTCATAAGCAGTCTCAGTGTTTTCAACCTTCTTTCTGAGCACATCGCTCATACTTGCAAGCATATAACACTTTGCTTTGTTGTTTGATAAGATCCAATTATCAAACTTTTCCCTTGCAGTTTTGGCAACAGTAGCAGAAGGGACTTCAGGACACTCCTCAGTCAAGACAAATTTGTGGTTCTCACATATTAATACAATGTTCATGTTTGATTTCCATTTCGTGTAGTTTTCACTAGTCAACTTTTCATTAGCAAGTAAAGAAGATACAAGATTTGAGCTAGACATGATTGTTGAAAATAAATAAATAAACAAAAATGAATTTATGCATATAATAAATATCAGTAATTTTCATAATAGTAAACGTGATGCATGAATGCAACAATTAAAGAACACATAAAAAAATAATTACTAATTTGAACATTAATGGACTAGCTTTAGGGTAGGTTAGACTAATTCCAAATTAATTTTGAGACAAGTTCTCAAATTTATAAGTGAAAACTCAAATCAATATTTCTCGTTTGACTTATAAACAACTGCTTGTTTGGTCAAGGATACACTAGTCAGCTCGAAAGCCTAATGTACCTTGTGAGTGTAACCCATTATTTTAGATCAATGACTTAACTCAAGAGTGTGCCTTGGGGTTGGTCGAACTTGAAATACATCATTAAATCCTATTCTTAAAGAAGTTTGCCTTGAGAATAGCACAGCCGGAAGCCTTCCTTAGGGGGACACAAGCAATGGTGCCGCGAGGCCCTTTTGAATTTGTTTAAAATAACAAAAATTTTAATATATTGGATATTATTAAATATTGGATATCAGTTTTCACAGAACGTAATTTTTCAGGGATAGAAAAATATCTAGGATTCTCTCAGAGAAAAGAGAAGAGTGACAAAAACAATGGTCATTGTTCTTCACAAAACCTAGGTCCAAACTTTATCAGATCTCATGTGTTGAGAACATCTGATAAATAGTTATTGCCTATTATTTGTATAGTGAGCCCACACTCGTTCTTTGTGTGTTTGAGAAAATTTTGGAAGATCTTGGTGTGAGATCTCAAGGATTCAGCCATACGAAAAGATAGCAGCAAGGAAGGACCTGAGGTAATTTTTCTATTCTTGTCCTTGATTCAATATATATATGAGTGTGAAGAAGTAGATCTAGAAATCTCATGGGATTAATCTGAAAATTTGATTGTTGTTCCGCTGTGCATAATCTCTGATTTGATCAATAAAAACCTACAAATGGTACCAGAGCCATCTTCACATATATATGTATTGAATCTGTGTGGGTTTAATTTTATGCATTTATTTATTTTGATGAATGAATGGATGGCTTAATGTGATTGAATGCGTGGGAATGTTGAATCGTTAATTGTATGGTGTTTTTGGGTTAGGATTTGTTTATGATTAGATCATTGTGTAAGCCATTAAAAGGCATAGGATTTATGTAATTTTATTTGGTTTTCGACACCATAAAATTGTAATTCCGATCACATAAAAGTCAGAACGGAACCCGGGATTCAGAACTCAGCCACTGCACCTCCGAGCCGCTGCCGGACGTCGTACGGACGGCCGTACGGACATGTCTGTATGGATCCGTACAGTCCAGCCCGGGGGCCCCGTTTGATGCCACGTGTCCCCGCCTGACTGGTCCAGAATTTTTTTTTTCTGAAATTAATCTGTTATTTTTAAATTTTAAAATGTTTAAATATCCTATTTTTGAAATTTGATATTTAAATAATGAGATATTTTTGTTGTCATAACAAATTTTTTTTTAATATCTTATTTAAATTTTATTTTTTCAAAATAAAAGATTTTAATTTAAATTTATTTCATTTTTAATTAAAAGTTGTTTTAATTAAAAATAAAAATAAAAATAATGATTATTTAAAAGTTTGTTTTAATTAATCAAAATAATTTGAAAATTGTTTTCTTATTATTATTCTGGACCAACAATGCCACAAATCCTACCGACAGTAAAGTAAAGAAGCTCGATGGAGATGAAAGCATTTTATTTTATTTGTTTTAATTTTATAAAGTGGTTGTAAAATTAGAAATACCCAAAAGCACCCGGTTCAACATTTATTGTTTATTTATTTATTTAAATAATTATATTCATGTGGTAAATGTGATTGATAACATGTTCATGCATTGTATGCCATACATGAAAACCCACACAGTTATAATCATGCATCTCATTAGTAGAAACAAGATTATTAGGATTGTCATATATATTTATATGAATTGTTTTGTGAAATCAATTGCATGTAAATTACTTAGTTTTATTTTGAAAGCTTGGTAAAATATCACACCAATTTTAAGTCTTTATGACTTAATTTCTTTAAACCAACTTTATTTTAAAAGGTGTTTTTTAGTAAAGTTTAGATGAACATGATTGGTAATTTAAAATTGGATATGCACCTAGAAACTCGCTTTCTTTCCAATTTTAATTATGTTCATAAAGTTTAAAGAAACTGTAATTTATTTGGAATTAATTAGGTTAAAAACACTTATTTCAAAATAGTGAGTGGGAGAGGGTTGATATCTCAAACATAACCCATGGTCTCCATTATTAATATAACACCGTGAGATATGAATAGCGCCTCGCGACGGCTTTGTTTTCGTCCCCCTAAGGAAGGTGTCTGGACATATCAATAGCAAGGTGTTAATGCTCATAATCTCATCAAGAGGAAATGCAAGGCCAACATTCCGCGAGGCCATCGTGTGGTCGATGCCCTACTGACCCGCGAGGCCCTCACGTGGACCACGCCTCCTGTTCTGCGAGGCCATCCCGCGAGGCCATCTCGCGAAGCCGTCCCGCGGAGCCCCGTCGTCTTGCGAGGTCATCTCGCGAGGCCCATCCCGCGAGGCCATTTCGCGAGGCCGTTGCGTGGGCGAAGTCAGGCCACGTCCCGTGAAGCCGCATCTTGCGAAGCCGTCCCACGGAGCCCCGTCGTCTCGCGAGGTCATCTCGCGAGGCCCATCCCGCGAAGCCATTTCGCGAGGCCGTTGCGTGGGCGAAGTCAGGCCACGTCCCGTGAAGCCACATCTCGCGAAGCCGTCCCGCGGAGCCCCGTCGTCTCGCGAGGTCATCTCGCGAGGCCCATCCCGCGAGGCCATTTCGCGAGGCCGTTGCGTGGGCGAAGTCAGGCCACGTCCCGTGAAGCCACATCTCGCGAAGCCGTCCCGCGGAGCCCCGTCGTCTCGCGAGGTCATCTCGTGAGGCCCATCCCGCAAGGCCATTTCGCGAGGCCGTTGCGTGGGCGAAGTCAGGCCACGTCCCGTGAAGCCACATCTCGCGAAACCGTCTCGCGGAGCCCCGTCGTCTCGCGAGGTCATCTCGCGAGGCCCATCCCGCGAGGCCATTTTGCGAGGCTGTCGCATGGGCAAAATCTCTCCACCTCGCGAGGCCGTCTCACGAGGCCGCCGCGTGGGCGAGATCCCCCTATCTCACGGGGCCCTTAGGCCACTCCAACTGCGCGAGGCCATCAACAGCGCCCCGTATGCGAGGCCGCGCAAGGCCCCGCGCGCGCATCCCTGAAGGTCTATCAACCCACCATCTTCTCGGGGTGCCGACGCCCCGTAACTTGGCACGCATGGCCCAGAGGCGTCTTGCCTGATACGCTAAGACGTAGAGCGAGGCCAAGCACTTATCGCCCACGCCCGTGGGTAACCTTAGAGTGCCCCAGGCATCCTGTACCAAGGGTCCCGTTCTCTACATCTCGGGATCCCCATGTTTAGGAGATCCGGTACGAGTCGAGTGAGACATATTTGTACGACCAAGTACTAGGTACGGATACCAGTCCCAGTGAGGTTGCTGGGGTAAGGATCATGGTCCGTACGTCTACGGCCATGGGTCAGAACCAACACCACTACCTCCTGCACCAATACACCTGCTCCTGTACGGGATGTACAACCACTACCACTGAAACCACACCCCTAATATAGTACGTTTGTACCATTTGGTCCCCTGGACCACTATGTACCCAAGGCCATTAGAGCCTACTATAAAAGGGATTCCAAGGCCACCTGAAAGGGGGTTGGAAATTTTACTGTAGCAGAGACATTAGTGTGAATGAGATACTGAATTCTCCATTGTTGTTATTCCATTGTTCTTGAGTTATTGTTCAAGTTTTCATAGCTTTCCAATTAGCGATTTTAATTTGATAATTTTTCCAACTTAACTTCGTTGACGAGTTCTCACCGTCAACAGTTTGGCGCCGTCTGTGGGAACGTTAGTTTTAAGCTACTGTTCCACCATTATTTCCGACAAGAAGAAGATGCCAAGACGCTCAAAGTGACTGAGGGAGACGCAGGAGGTCGAAGTTCACTTAAACGGAGTCCAGCTGAAGGCCTCCATGAAGGACGCTCCTCCACCCAGGGACGCGGAGCCCCCGAAAGACCCTGAGGTTCACGGAGGAGACAGGGTGGCCTCATCACCGGCTGCTCCACCTGGGGGGAGTCCTCCCCGAGCACCACCGGTACACGCTGATGAGTTCCCTCCTCCAAAACCACCGCGGGCACCGAACTCCGGCCGGCAAGACCCGGGCCCTTCTGCCCATAGGCCTGACAAACACCCCCGGGTCCACTCCGTGAGCTCGAGTTCAAAGTCCCGATTTTACGAAGAGGAGATACGTGAGCTCCACCGTAAAAACCAAAGGTTAGAAACTACCTT
Organism: Humulus lupulus; assembly: GCF_963169125.1. Taxonomy (NCBI): domain Eukaryota; kingdom Viridiplantae; phylum Streptophyta; class Magnoliopsida; order Rosales; family Cannabaceae; genus Humulus; species Humulus lupulus. Next base: position 67,937,560 of record NC_084796.1, read on the forward strand.
GGAAAACATGCAAGAGGTCCTTAACGGCCTACTGCAGGGTAAGTCCAACATAACCTTGCCTAAGGGAAAGGAGAAAGGCAAAGATGGGGTGGAGACCACTGTACCAGTAGATGATGGAAGAACCCGACATTCAACTAGCAACACCTCCCGCGCGAAGCAACATGATCACCCCGAACCACCTAAGCAGGCCCAAAGGCCAGCGCCGAGAACCACCGCTGCCCCTCGTCGTGAGGACGAGGTCACCTCCAAAAGAACGCCCCCAGACTTGCGAGAGGAGCTCAATAAGAAGAGGGCATGCAAAGGGACAACACCCCCCGAGGCGCCTCGAGAAGGCAAGGGAAAGGCAGATCCTAGCCCATCCACTCTAAGAGACTCCCTCAGCAAAAGGAGGCAGGACTTAGACACGGAGATGCGGAGCTTGCGGAGCAAGATTATCACCGCGTCAGGTGGCCAGGCCTTTGAGGAAGACTTCGACCATGAGTCACCCTTCGTGCGAGAAATTCAGGCAATCCGGCTCCCTACCAATTTTAAGGAGCCCAATATGACCCCTTACGAAGGGAACACGGATCCAAAGTACCACCTGGATGAGTTTAACGATCTCATGAAATTGAGGGGGATTGGAAGTGGTGCCAGGTGCCATTGCTTCGCTGTTACTCTGAAAGGACCCGCCTACAAATGGTTCAAAAGGCTAAGGCCAGGGTCCATCAGGTCCTGGTAGCAGTTCTCTGACGAGTTCCTCCAGCAGCACCATGCCGTGCGGGACTACACGATGCCAGGTACCAGCTTGGCCAACGTGAAGCAAGGGGAGAAGGAGAGCCTAAAAAGCTACATTCACCGGTTCAATACAGAGGCCGCAAAAGTGGGAAGCCTAACGCGCCGGGAGTTAAAAATGGCCATCACTGCTGGGGTGCTCCCAGGGAGCAAGTTGTGGGACAACATGCTAAAGAGGGAAGTCACCGACTTGGATGACTTCTATGAAAGAGCACAGAAGTACATCCGTGTGGAGGATGGCCACGCAAACCTGAAGGCCGGAAAGGAGGAGCCCCACACAAAGCCCCCAATTAACGACGGGCCGAATATAGCTAAGAAGAAGAGGACGTATGAGGGGTCGAGAGATGACCAGCAGAGGAAGACCAAACGAGGGGGTGATCATAGGCCAACGGCCTATACTTATTATACGAACCTCAATGACACCAGGGAGCATATTTACGTCACCAACGAAGATCGAGTGCCCTTCAAAAAACCCCCACCAATGAGAAAGGATCGGTCCAAGAGAGACCCCAGTAAGTACTGCCAGTACCACAAGGACATTGGACACACCACGGCAGAGTGTATCCACTTGAAGGAGGAAATTGAGGAGCTTATCCGCCGGGGGCACTTAGGCCGCTATGTCAAGAGAGAAAGGCAAAGGCCAGAAAACGAGCCCACAGCGCCCCAGGCACAGGAGCGAGCCCCAGAGATACAAGGGGAGGTCCGCACCATTTTTGGAGGCCCAGGATTTGGAGGAGATTCTAGGAAGGGACGAGATAAATATGCAAGAGAGGCTCGACGAAGTCCGCCCCCCTGCGTCATGAGTTTAGAACAGCGACCCCCGAAGAGTTTCAAGGGGGAAAACGACTCGATAACGTTCACTGAGGAAGATGCACGAGGGGTGCACTTCCCCCACAATGATCCGCTGGTGCTGACAATCCAGTTGGCAAATATGCGTGTACATCGAGTCCTGGTGGACAACGGGAGCTCAGTGGACATCCTATATCGCCCGGCTTTGGAAAAAATGGGACTGGGCATTCGTCACCTAAAGCCTTGCCAGTCGTCACTATACGGATTCACAGGGGATTCAGTGCAACCCCTTGGGATGATTGAGTTGACACTTACCATGGGGGAGCAACCCTGCCAAACCACAGTCATGTCCAACTTTGTTGTTGTAGATTGCGCATCAGCTTTCAACGCGGTATTAGGGAGGCCCTCCCTGAGAGAATTGAAAGCCATAACTTCAATATATCACCTAGTTGTCAAGTTCCCGACTCCAGGAGGGATCGCGAGTATGAAAGGAGAACAGAAGGAAGCAAGGGAGTGTTACAACACCTCACTTCGCACGCCTGCAAAGCCACGTGAGCCGATGGCCATGGTGGTACATGAGGCGATAAGCATGCCCACGGGGGGTCCGCAGGAGCTGGACCCTCGGGTCGTGGATGAGGCAAGAGCAGAACCGGTAGAAGAAGTAGAGGAGGCTACGGTGACGGAAGAGCCCTTAAGGAAATTGAAGATAGGGAGAAGCCTACAAGGTGACGTGAAGGAAGAATTGATAAGATTTTTGAAGGATAATCTAGACGTGTTTGCATGGAGTCATGGGGACATGGTGGGCATAGACCCCAGCGTAATGTGCCACCACCTGAACATCTCCCCAGGAGCAAGGCCCGTCAGGCAGAAGAGGCGGGCGCTTGATCCAACAAGGTACGCAGCGTTAAAGGAAGAGGTTGACAAGTTGAAGGCCAACGGGTTCATCCGTGAGTCCTTCTATCCTGTGTGGGTATCAAACCCAGTACTCGTGCCGAAGCCAAACGGGAAGTGGAGGACTTGCGTTGATTTCACGAATTTGAATAAAGCTTGTCCTAAGGACAGCTTCCCACTCCCCAGGATAGATCAGTTAGTAGACGCAACAGCGGGGCATGAGTTACTAAGTTTTATGGACGCCTACTCGGGATACAACCAAATCCCAATGAACCCTGCAGATGAGGAACACACGTCATTCATTACAGACAAAGGGCTCTACTGTTATAAGGTGATGCCCTTCGGGCTCAAAAACGCGGGAGCCACCTATCAAAGGCTGGTGAATAAAATGTTCGCAAATCAGATAGGAAGGAATATGGAAGTGTATGTGGATGACATGCTAGTGAAGACCAAAGTAGCAGCAGAGCTCAACAAAGACCTTGGTGAGATGTTTGACACGCTCAGGAAATATCAGATGAAACTGAACCCAGCCAAATGCACCTTCGGTGTATCCTCAGGAAAATTCTTGGGCTTCATGGTCAATTCCAGAGGAATCGAGGCCAACCCCGACAAGATAAAGGCACTCATAGAAATGAGCCCGCCAAAGAATAAGAAGGAGGTACAATGCCTAACAGGGAGGGTGGCGGCCCTTAACTGGTTCATCTCAAGGTCCACCGACAAGTGCCTCCCATTCTTTGACATCCTCAAAGGGAGCAAAAAGTTCGCTTGGGATGAAAGATGTGACGAAGCCTTTGTCAGGTTGAAAGAGCACCTGGGGAAGCCGCCCCTGTTAGCAAAGCCAGAGAAGGGCGAGAAGCTGTACCTATACCTGGCGGTGTCGGAGCATGCCATCAGCGCAGCCTTAGTTAAGGGAGAGAAGAAGCAACAACAGCCCGTATACTATATCAGCAAGCGTCTGGTGGACGCGGAGAGCTTGTATCCAGAGATCGAAAAACTGGCCTATGCGCTAATAGTGGCGTCGAGGAAGTTGAAGCCTTACTTCCATGCGCATACGATTGATGTCTTAACAGATAGTCCTTTGAGACAAGTCTTACATAAGCCAGAGACCTCAGGGAGGCTAATGAAATGGTCGATTGAGCTAAGTCAGTTTGATATTGTCTACACCCCAAGGGCCTCCATCAATGGACAGGTGCTGGTAGATTTTATAGTAGAATTCACCCATCAGCCGAATGAAGGACAGAGTGAAGGAGGGGCGCAGCCTGTTGTGGAGGATGAACTGGGAGATGTAGAGGAGTGGAGTTTGCATGTTGATGGGGCATCAAATGAAGGAGGATCAGGAGCGGGCATCATGATGACTGGGCCCGAGGGACACAGAATGTACTGCGCAATCCGGTTTGGGTTCGAGGCCTCCAATAATGAGGCAGAGTACGAGGCACTCTTAGCTGGCCTGCGCCTAGCCCAGGAATTGAAAGTAACGCGCCTTCATATTTTCAGTGACTCGCAATTGGTGGTATGCCAAATAAAGGGGGAGTACCAGGCAAGGGGGCCCAAGATGGCAGCATATTTAGAGAAGGTGAAGGGCTACCTGGGACGAATGGTGGCATATACTATAGAGCAAATCCCCAGAGAAAAGAACACCCATGCCGATGCACTTGCAAAGCTGGCATCTACCAAGGATGGTGATGTCTTAGAATCAATACCCGTGGAGTACTTGCCAAAGCCCAGCATCGAAGGCGCAGATGTGCACATGATCAGCGTCCCAAAGAAATTATGGACCGAGCCAATCAAGAGGTACCTGGAGGAAGGAGTCTTGCGTGCGGATAAAAATGAATCTCGGAGGTTGGTGTACAAGGCCGCAAGGTACGCCTTGATAGATGGGGTCCTTTACAAAAGAGGATTCTCCATGCCTCTCCTGCGGTGTGTAGAAGAAGAGGAGGCGTTGAAGGTGTTACAAGAGATCCATGAGGGAGAGTGCGGCAACCATGAAAGTGGACCCTCCACGGCTAGGAAGGCCATAAGACAAGGATACTACTGGCCTTCCATGGAGAAAGACGCACAGGACTTTGCCACGAAATGCGATAAGTGCCAGAGGCACTCCAATTACCCTCGAAGACCCCCAAGCGAACTGACCAGCATGCCCAGCCCCTGGCCCTTCGCTATCTGGGGGATAGATTTAATCGGCGCTCTTCCTACAGGCAGAGGTGGAGCGAAGTACGCGGTGGTGGCAGTGGATTATTTCACCAAGTGGGTAGAAGCGGAACCCCTTGTGAAGATAACCGCTAAGCACATCACCTCTTTTGTCAACAAATTCATTGTGTGCCGGTACGGGGTACCCTACAAAATTATTTCCGACAATGGCACCCAATTTGCAGGAGGAGCCTTCCATGAATACTGTAAGGAAAGAGGTATAAGGAGGAGCTTCTCCGCGGTGGTACACCCCCAGGCCAATGGGCAAGTGGAGGCCATCAACAGGGTCCTAAAGAAGAACCTAAAGACAAAGCTGGAGAAGATGAAAGGAGCCTGGGCAGATGAGCTACCAAATGTGCTGTGGGCTTACAGAACCACCCCACGCACGACAACTAGGGAGTCCCCATTCTCCTTGGCCTATGGATGCGAGGCTGTGCTCCCAGTCGAAATGCGAGTCATGTCCCGCAGGGTGCAGGCGTATGAAGACGAAGCCAACCACATAGCCCTGACCAAAAGCTTAGACCTCCTAGAGGAAAAGAGAGAAAAAGCCCAGATGAGGGTGGCGGTATACCAGCAACGCGCCGCAAGGTACTACAATTCGAGGGTGCGAGAGAGAACTTTCAGAGTCGGCGACCTGGTGCTGAGGAAGGTGCTCCCAAACACACGAGACCCAGGTACAGGAGTGCTGGGGGCAAATTGGGAGGGACCCTACCAAGTTGCTCAGTGCATCCCCCCAAACACTTACAAGCTGGCGCGCATGGACGACACCATCGTACCCCGGGCATGGAACGCGGAACACCTGAGGAAGTACTACCAGTAAGGCGCCCATGCCCACGGATAAAAGCACAAGTGTAGCGCGCTGCCTTGATATGGTAGGAAGAAATCAAAGAGGTTACCTAGATAACCTCCTAAGTAGGCGTGAGCCTTTTTATTTTGTTTTATGTGAAAATCACCTATGTACCGTTGCAACTGCGTGTATGAGACCATTATGTTACGAGTATAATGAGTGAAACCACGTGTTATAAGTAAAACTGTTAGCCTCTTCGTGTGTTATTTTTTCTTCAGTACCCGGGCATCAGCCAAAGTGTCCGCCGAAATAAATTTCACCAAACACTTGGGGGGCAGGACAGGGGGCGGTAACACAGCTAGTAAGGGAAGCCTGAAAAGGACCCTCTAACGGAGGATCTTGGAAAGGACCCCTCGCCCTCCTAAAAAAGAGGCTCCTAAAAAAGACCCTCTGATAAGGGATCTTGAAAAGGGCCCTCAATTAGGAGTAGCCTAAAAACGACCCCCTATGCATTAGGAGGACCCGAGGAGGACCCCTTTTATCGGGGCCCTAGACGAAGTCCCTAAACATAGAAAGTAGTAAAAAGACCTTGCAGGGCCCCCCCTGAGTTTACGAGGATTAGCTACCCTCGTGAACATCAAGGAAGCCAAAAGGCCTTACGAAAGAAAAATATATATATATATATATAGTGACAACACTAATAAGTCTAGAGCGGCCACCAAGCCGCCTAGCCAAAAAGGGTCCCAAAAGAGACCCTTGCCGAAATAGTACTATGCAAAAGGACGAGAGGGACGCCTCTCGCAAAGAAAAATAATAAGCGCGCGCAAGAAAAACCTAAAAAGGATAACTAAGACCCAAGGGGTCAAAATATCCTTACAGAAACCACCAAGAGGCACCAAAAGAGGTCCCAGTGAACCCTCTCACATGGGATCCATAGGACCTCCAGCCTGACAAATAAAATAAGGGAACCAACCAAACCGCGTCATACAGGCATAAAAGGGCCTCAAATGCAGTAGAACAAGAAATAAGCAGCAACATCACATTTACTCATACATTAAAAAAGAAGAAGGAGTTCTCAAGATAATGCAAGGGTCACTAACAGAAAAGTAGCACTAGTAATGACGTTACAAAATAAAAAACAAGAAAGGAGCGAGGCTATTTCAAGGCCTCCTGTAGTGGGCACTCCACCAGGCCGCTCGGGCAACAGCTTGCTCACCGAAAGAGGAGAAGTCAAAGTTGGGATCCTGCCTCCACACATTGTAAAGAGCCCGGTCTATAGACTTGTGCTCGGTTATGACCCTCTCCGCCTCCAAGGAAGCGACCTTCTCCTGAGCCGAATGTAGTTTAGCCCTAAGGGCCTCAACTTCAGTCCCCATTTGGATAACCATTTCATGCGACCCGGATGCAGCGGCCTTGGCCCCCTTGAGCTCGCGCTCCAAGCATTTGGCCTTGCCCCTCAGCTCCTTGATCTTAGTCTTCAGCTTACCATTCCTCGAGTCCGACTTGGCATACTTAGTCTGGGCTTTTGACAATTGGACCTTAGTTGCGCTAAGCTCATTTTCGAGCTCCTGGACCTGGACTATGAGGCCGTCCCTTTCAGTGGTAGATGCGGAAAGGATGCCAGTCGAGTCAGCATGTCGAAGAGACACGATATAGACCTGCACAAGAAAACAAATGGCATCAACAATAAGTAACAAAAAGAAGAACACAGGTGCATCTGTGCATAATGCTAATCAACGCAAGGTGCAAAGCCTCACCCAGGCCGCGGCACGCCTTAGCATCTCCCCGAGGTCTAATTGAGTCACGTTCCCCAGGCCCCTCCAGTCGGAGACAGGGAGACTCGCAGCTATTGGAACGAAACGCTGCCCATAAACTGAGGCCATCCTGGTCACCCAAGCCTCTGCCTCCACGCTAGGAATATCTGGTTGGGCCAGAACAGACGACCCACTCGCTGAGGCAGGAGGAGGCGCAGCAGAAGAGAAAAATTGAGATTCTGGTGCATCAGCAGGGAGCTCCGCGAGCCCGACAAAATCAGCATCTGGTACGCCGAGGTCATGAGGGGTCGGAGGGAAGGCATCGCCGCCATCATGGCCAGGAGGGGCGTAGCATCCTGCCGTGGCCTGCAGGTCCAGAGGGTGAAAGGCCGTGTCCTGGACGTGGGGGTCATGAGGAGGACATCCCCCTGGGGACAGGGGGGCATCCTCCATCTCCACCTCAACCGCATCCTCGTGCAGTGATGGCCCAGCCGACGTAGCCACAACCTTCTTAGACCCGGTGATCGACCACAGGAACTTAGAGTTAGTGACCGGGGACAATTGGTGGCGGGTGAGATTTTCCACCGTAAAAAGGACCGTCGCCTTCTTCTGAGCGGAATCTGCAGCAATGATTTTGCCTATGGCCTCCGCCTCAGACCCAATGACCGAAGGATCCGCAAATTACCCTACAAGAACCACGTCAATATCAATACAAGCGAGAGTGCAAAACAGTAAGTTCTAGTAAGAGAGAAAAAAGGATCAGGATACTTACTAGGATTAGCACGGAAGCTTTCACGAACCGAGAGAGGCCCCTCTACCCAAAAAAAATCTTGCTTCCATGGCCCGGTATTGGACACCGAGCCCTCTATTAAGGGGAGCTCATTGTTGGCCTTTTGCAAGTAGTAGAAGCCTTTACACCTGGGCAATGCTATAAGGTTATACAAAGTGTGCACCTCCTGCGCCATCGGGGCACGTTTCTCATTGTCCTTAAACCAGACGAAGAGGCAACTTAAGGTCAGCCAACTGTTGGGCGACAGTTGGAGAGGGGCCAAATCAAAATAGTTGAGAACCGCCACGAAGAATGGATGCAGAGGAATGGTGCCACCCGCCTTCAGAATTTGTTCGCTCAAAGCCACAAAGCCCCGTTTAGGGCGGTCAGCCCGGCAAGTCTCTTGAGGAGCGTGCAGGGCATATTCTGGAGGAGCTCGGTAATGTTTCACAATTGCCTTCAATTTATTCGGAGACACGTGGGACACTAGGCTGGACGCCAATAGGGGGTTGTCGTCTTCTTCCTGGACGGACACCTGTCTGCGTGCCTTCGACATATCTGCAAAATCAAAAGAAGCATGTGAGGAAGAGGCAGAGCACTTAACCCTCCATTTTCTCCTCCTAGGAAGGGTTTTCCGTTGGGGGAGCGATGGCGGAAGCGCTAAGCCAGGATCAACGGAGACTAGGGGCTAAGGAGAGGAGTTGATAACCCCGTGACCGTCATCAGGCGAAGGGGGAGTGGAAGGTTCTGGCAGAATGTGTCCCTCCATAAACTCTAACTCCCACCGCAATTCAAAAAGAGCCGTCCTAAGACGCGCTATATGGTCACTAAGGCCCGGGGGTGAAGGTCCTCCGTCTCCCCTCGACACCGAGTCAATTTCGCTCTCTACCACCCAAATTTTATGCCTAAGATCAGCCATGCACTCGAGGTGGCAAATGCGGGCCTGCCTCAAAGAATCATAGTCCTGATAAGGGTTGCCCTCAGGGGACTCGGGGTCTGAAGATAGGTCGATAAACTCAGCCCTCGAGGGTATGTCGGACGGGCCCTCACTGGCCATGAAACCACGTCCCAACAGCAAAAAGGGGGTCACGTTTAAACAAGGGGAAGACTACAAAACACAAGGGAATAGGTTCAATACCTTTAGGTGCAAACGCCCTAAATGGACCACTACAAGGTATATGTATAAAAAAAAAAAAGAGGAGGGGCGCGCATATGGTCAAAACAAGCTCGGACTAATGTACCCCATCCCAAGTGTTGCTGGTCTGAATCCGATAGAATAAGTAAATAAACGAGAGAAGAGAAGAAAATATACCTCAAGCGATTGAAAGAACGAGGTCGGAGTCCAAGGAAGGTTGGGAGGCGAAAAGCACCAAAGCATTGAAAATGCGCGTCTGCAAGAATCAATCAGAAATGTGTGTTAGTCCAAAAATATACACACCAAGAAACTAGCTTAAAAAAAAAAAAAATGATGATGATGGAAAAATGGAAAAGTGATGAAATTATAGAGAAAGTGTGGTTGTGGGGGGTTGAACCCTTTACCTCTTGAAAGGAGCAAGGGTCTAACTACCACTAAGCCAAGGAAGTAAGGTGTGAATATTAAGACATGCATGAAGGCCTATTTATAGGAACCAAGATGAATAGTCTACAAGAGCACCTAAAGACTCTCTTTCAGACTAGGGGGGCAAGTGTTAATGCTCATAATCTCATCAAGAGGAAATGCAAGGCCAACATTCCGCGAGGCCATCGTGTGGGCGATGCCCTACTGACCCGCGAGGCCCTCACGTGGACCACGCCTCCTGTTCCGCGAGGCCATCCCGCGAGGCCATCTCGCGAAGCCGTCCCGCGGAGCCCCGTCGTCTCGCGAGGTCATCTCGCGAGGCCCATCCCGCGAGGCCATTTCGTGAGGCCGTTGCGTGGGCGAAGTCAGGCCACGTCCCGTGAAGCCGCATCTCGCGAAGCCGTCCCGCGGAGCCCCGTCGTCTCGCGAGGTCATCTCGCGAGGCCCATCTCGCGAATCCATTTCGCGAGGCCGTTGCGTGGGCGAAGTCAGGTCACGTCCCGTGAAGCCACATCTCGCGAAGCCGTCCCGCAGAGCCCCGTCGTCTCGCGAGGTCATCTCGCGAGGCCCATCCCGCGAGGCCATTTCGCGAGGCCGTTGCGTGGGCGAAGTCAGGCCACGTCCCGTGAAGCCACATCTCGCGAAGCCGTCCCGCGGAGCCCCGTCGTCTCGCGAGGCCCATCCCGCAAGGCCATTTCGCGAGGCCGTTGCGTGGGCGAAGTCAGGCCACGTCCCTTGAAGCCACATCTCGCGAAGCCGTCTCGCGGAGCCCCGTCGTCTCGCGAGGTCATCTCGCGAGGCCCATCCCGCGAGGCCTTTTCGCGAGGCCGTCGCATGGGCAAAATCTCTCCACCTCGCGAGGCCGTCTCACGAGGCCGCCGCATGGGCGAGATCCCCCTATCTCACGGGGCCCTTAGGCCACTCCAACTGCGCGAGGCCATCAACAGCGCCCCGTATGCGAGGCCGCGCAAGGCCCCGCGCGCGCATCCCTGAAGGTCTATGAACCCACCATCTTCTCGGGGTGCCGACGCCCCGTAACTTGGCACGCATGGCCCAGAGGCGTCTTGCCTCATACGCTAAGATGTAGAGCGAGGCCAAGCACTTATCCCCCACGCCCGTGGGTAACCTTAGAGTGCCCCAGGCATCCTGTACCAAGGGTCCCGTTCTCTACATCTCGGGATCCCCATGTTTAGGAGATTCGGTACGAGTCGAGTGACACATATTTGTACGACCAAGTACTAGGTACGGATACCAGTGCCAGTGAGGTTGCTGGGGTAAGGATCATGGTCTGTACGTCTACGGCCATGGGTCAGAACCAACACCACTACCTCCTGCACCAATACACCTGCTCCTGTACGGGATGTACAACCACTACCACTGAAACCACACCCCTAATACAGTACGTTTGTACCATTTGGTCCCCTGGACCACTATGTACCCAAGGCCATTAGAGCCTACTATAAAAGGGATTCCAAGGCCACCTGAAAGGGGGTTGGAAATTTTACTGTAGCATAGACATTAGTGTGAATGAGATACCGAATTCTCCATTGTTGTTATTCCATTGTTCTTGAGTTATTGTTCAAGTTTTCATAGCTTTCCAATTAGCGATTTTAATTTGATAATTTTTCCAACTTAACTTCGTTGACGAGTTCTCACCGTCAACACAAGGTTATATTTCTTACATAGATAGGAACTAATGATGTATTTTAGTCTTGACCGACCCTAAGGCGGCATGTCCTAAGTTAAGTCATGAACTCTGAAATAATGGGTTACACTCACAAAGTTATGATTAAGCTCGTGCAGTGGATAATCATAACTTGACCAAACTAAGCTGTACTTTAATGTTTAAAAGAGAAAATAAAGAGTTATTTTAAGTATTAAACAATATAGATAAGAATGTCTTATAAATTCTCTAAAATTTATTTGACCGACCCTAAGGCGGCACTTTAATTGTTAGAAAATTTTATCGTGGACATTATTCTTTACTTTATGTGTTTTAATTGTGCTCATGCATCACGTTTAATTTCCGAAACTTTGATATTCATTTTTCTAAATATAATAATAATATTTATTTGTACTTATTTATTACCAGAAAAATGTCTATTGGTGAATTACACACCGATGCCTTTCTCAAATCCTTGGTTTTTGAACCTGGAAATATGCAACACTGGTTTCGAGGCATGTTGACTATTTTTTCTTATATGAAGATGATGTCAACTGTCTGTGAAAAACCTCCAACAGAACCACCTCTGGCAACTAGCTATGAAGTAGAAGAAAAATATGCAGATTGGATGACATCTGATCGTATGGCACGTTATTGCATGCTTTCCACCATGCCTGACGAAACAAAGGGAAAATATATACACTATGACTCAGCCCATGAGATGTGGCGAGCAATGATAAAGGAAGTCTATGCTGAGTGTCATCGTTTATATCAAACGAAAAAGCTAAATAAGATTTACATATATTTTTCAACTTTGAATAATTGATTCAAAGATTATGAATATCATATTAAAAAATTTTGAATAGTAGATTCAAAATATATGCCACTAATCTATTTTTCTTTTGTCTTTCCTTTTGCAGAATCAGAACCCTGAAAAGGAGGGAGAGACTGATGAGGATTTTGGTAGCAAGTAAGGAGCTGGAGAAGTTGAAGAGCAGTAGTTTTTATTTAGTAATTCTACTGTTAGTTGAACAATTTAAATTTCTTTATTTTGTTTTAAAAATTTTAGATTTCTTTAAACAAAGAAAACTACAGTCTAGAAATTTAGTTTATTGTTAATAATTTTGATTATTAATGTTTTGAAACTTATTTCTATTTTTGCATAACATTTATTTCTTTTATTAATAAAGTAGTTATTATTTAAGAATATTATCTATTTATTTGTTATGCAAATGCATTGGGATAAACAAAGTTTACATACTTATATTGAATGACAAATTTTTATAATTTTTTAATTATTTAAAAACGACTAATCCTAGATCTATTAAACTGATTCCGATAGTGAAACATATCTGTGACACTTGAGATTGGACCATATTGGTCTAGATAGAATAAATAGGCTTGTAAAGGATAGTCCTTTAAGAGAACCATTTACTGGATCTCTCCCTGTTTATAAATCCTGTCTAGAAAACAAAATGACCAAGAGACCTTTCTCTGCTAAAGGTTCAAGAGCCACAGGACCACTTCAGTTAATACATATGGATTTTGCGATCCACTTAATCTACAAGCAAGAAGAGGTTATGAATATTTTGTCACTTTCATTGACGATTATTCAAGATATGGTTACCTATACTTAATACAAAGAAAATCTGAAACTTTTGGAAACTTCAAAGAATTTCAAGCAGAGGCTGAAAAGCAATTAGGTAATTCACTAAAAAGCACTTCAATCTGATCGAGGAAGAGAGTACTTGGACTGTGAATTCAAGAACCATCAACATGAGCATGGCATTCAATTCCAACTCACTACACCTGAAACGACACTGTAAAATGGTGTTTCAAAAAGACGGAATAGAACGTTCTTAGATATGATTAGATGAATGATGATTTTCTCATCATTACCACTTTCATTTAGGGGATATGCAATTCAATGTGTTCTATACATATTGAATGATGTTCCATCTAAGTCTATCCAAAAGACACCCATAGAATTATGGAATGGTTGTAAACCCAGTTTACACCATCTTCAAATTTAGGGGTGTCCTGCACGTGTGCTAAAAGGAAAGACCGGGAAGTTGGAAACACGTTATGAAGTGTGTATGTTTGTGGGATATTCCAAAGAGACTAGAGGTGGAATTTTCTATAGTCCAAAAGAAAATAAAACATTTGTATCGACAAATGCAACTTTGCTTGAGTATGACTATGTTAATAACCACAAACCTCGCAGTGAGGTTGTACTGGAGGAGATATTCTCAAATAAAGTGGCAAAGTCACCAGCAATAACCAATGAAAAACAGCAAGAAGAAACTGCAAGTTCTAGTCAAAATAGTAGAGAACTTCATCGTAGTGGGAGGGTTAATAAGCGACCCACGCACTATGAACATGAAGTTCAAATGCTTGTGCTTGACACAAACAAAGACGATCCATTGACATTTAAAGATGCAATGAATCATTCTGACAAGGAAAAATGGCAAGAAGCCATGAACCAAGAAATGGAATCGATGTATTCCAATTCTGTCTGGGTTCTTGAAGATCCACCTGAGAATATCAAACCCATTGGTTGCAAGTGGATATTCATGAAGAAAAGAGGAGTGGATGGGAAAGTAGAGACTTTCAAAGCAAGGCTTGTAGCCAAAGGTTACAAACAGAAAGAAAGGGTTGACTATGAAGAAACCATTTCTCCTGTAAGAATGGGTTGACTATGAAGAAAACTTTTCTCCATTAGCCATGCTAAAATCCATTCATATACTCTTGTCCATAGCTGCATGCATGGATTACGAGATCTGGCAAATGGATGTCAAAACAACTTTTCTGAATGGCTACCTTGACAAAACCATTTACATGTCTCAACCAGAAGGGTTCGAATTAAAAGATCAAGAGAAAAAAGTTTGCAAGCTTCTTAGGTCCATTCATGGACTCAAACAAGTTTCTAGATCTTGGAATCTTAGATTTGATGACACAAGAAAAAAATTTGGTTGTTGAACAAAATGTTGACGATCTTTGTGTCTATAAACAAATCAAAGATAGTATAGTAGTATTCCTCGTTCTTTATGTTGATGATATCCTACTCATTGTGAATGACGTAGAGACATTATCAAATGTAAAGAACTGGTTAGCTGAACAATTCCAAATGTAAGATTTGGGAGAAGCCAAGTATGTTCTGGGCATTAAGATTCTTAGAGATAGACAGAACAAAACTTAGGCACTGTCTCAAGCAACTTATATTGATAAGGTGCTAAAACGCTTTAATAAGCAAAACTCCAAAAAGGGTGATATGCCAACCCATTCTAGAGTATTCCTTTCCAAGAAGTAGTGTCCCAAAACACCTCAGGAAAAGGAAGACATGAGACAGTATCCCTATGCCTCAGCAGAAGGCAGTCTGATGTACACCATGCTGTGTACAAGACCTGACATTTGTTATGCAGTAGGGATAGTCAGCCGTTATCAATCCAATCATGGATTGAGTCATTGGATTGCAGTGAAGAATATTCTCAAGTATCTCAGGAGAACGAGAGACTATATGCTAGTATATTCGGGTAGTGACCTCGAGCCTACTGGATACACTAACTCAGATTTTCAATCTGACAAGGATAGTAGAAAGTCTACTTCTGGGTCAGTATTCACTCTTGGTGGTGGATCAGTTGTCTGGAGAAGCATTAAGCAATCCAGTATAGCTGATTCAACCATGGAAGCTGAATACATAGCAGCTTGTGAAGCAGCTAAGTAAGCAGTTTGGCTGAAAAGGTTCTACACAGATTTGGAAGTAATTCTAGAAGTGGAGAAACCACTTGTTCTTTACTGTGACAACAGTGGAGCAGTGGCAAATTCTAAAGAACCAAGAAGCCACAAGAGGGGAAAACATATAGAGCGCAAATATCACTTAGTCAGAGAAATCATAAATAGAGGAGATGTGACCATTCTGAAAATTGCATCAGAACACAACCTGGCGGACCCATTCACGAAGACGCTTCCAGCAAAGCAATTTGAGGGTCATGTACGTAATATGGGATTGAGAGAAATGCCTCACTTGCTTTAAGTACAAGTGGGAGATTGTTAGGAGTGTGTCCTAAAAGCATGTAAAGACATTTGTTTTTTCTGTAAATAAATAAATACAATGGTTTATTATTATTGTCATATTTAGATTTTTAAATTATTGTTTGAATAATTTTGAAAATATCAGAAAAATTCCATATTCATTATTGAGGATGTGATCTTGTATTAGTACGAGAGAATTAAGATCACATGAATGAATAAAAATAGTCAACAACAACAAATTAAAGTTAAGGAATTCTTTAATTGGAGTTGTAAGTACGGTTTACTGAGTATCATAATGATACAAATAATCTAGATTCAGATTATTGATGTGGAAAGACATCTCGGTAAAGGTGCTTTATATAATATGATTATATTTGACATCAACCGATATGAATTAAAGTCTTTATCCAAAAACCATTTAACAATAAAGACTTGTAATTCATATCATAACTGATGATCATTTATAGATCAACCTAAATCCTGAGTGTTCATGAACTCCTGTTCATGTTTATTAAATTTTTTGATTCATTCGTTAAGGTCTCTTCAAAGAATGAGGCTAATGGCTTTTGTTTTGGAGATTTAATATCTTGGATGGCTGGGAACATGTATCAACAATACAGAATCTAATCTTTCCTAATGGATCATATATTAGTTCCCTTAAGGGTTAATTCTGGAACTGAATGATTTTGAGCTCAAATCTATAATTAGATTATAGATTAATTATTCACTAGTGAATTAATGGTACTTAAGGAATAAGAAGTAAATTAGAAAGGTTAAATGGTAATTCTCCCATTCTAATTTATGAACTAATTAATTAGAGGGTTGAACTATTGTAAGATGGTTATATCAATGGACGACTTAAGAAAAAGATTTCTGTAAAAGTATATCTATAAAATAAAGAGTGAAGTTCTGAATTTATAGTGGAGTAATATCAGAATTAATAAATTAACTATTATAATTAAAGAGTTTAATTATTTAGTTTCAATTTATTGGAGCTTAATGTTATAGGTCCATGGTCCCCAAAATGGCTCAAACAATCACTGTCAAAGACAAATACAAAAAAATGGGCAAAATGGACTTATGTGATAAGTAAAATATTTTTCTATGTATCAAACATAATTATTGTTTAATTATGTGTAATTAATTAATTAAGAATTAATTAATTATTTGATTTAACAAAAATATAATTAATTTTTGAATTAATTTTTTTTTTGGATTTTTTGTATTTAAATAATAATAAAAATTGGGAAAAATCACATGCCTGCACAGGCATGTGGTACACGTGTGGCACAGTGCACAAGCACTGTGCTACATGCATAAGAGATGGACTTAGTCTCTTGATTCCACAATTTTAGTTATTTAAATATTAAATAAATAATGAGATATTTTAATATGATTAAAATATTATTATTTAAACAAAAATCTGATAACTAATAAGTTATTTTGAATTTGTTTAAAATAACAAATATTTTATTATATTGGATATTATTAAATATTGGATATCAGTTTTCACAGAACGTAATTTTTCAGGGATAGAAAAATATCTAGGATTCTCTCAGAGAAAAGAGAACAGCGACAAAAACAAAGGTCATTGTTCTTCACAAAACCTAGGTCCAAACTTTATCAGATCTCATGTGTTGAGAACATCTGATAAATAGTTATTGCCTATTATTTGTATAGCGAGCCCACACTCGTTCTTTGTGTGCCTGAGAACATTTTGGAAGATCTTGGTGTGAGATCTCAAGGATTCAGCCATACGAAAAGATAGCAGCAAGGAAGGACCTGAGGTAGTTTTTCTATTCTTGTCCTTGATTCAATATATATATATGACTGTGAAGAAGTAGATCTAGAAATCTTATGGGATTAATCTGACAATTTGATTGTTGTTCCGCTGCGCATAATCTCTGATTTGATCAATAAAAACCTACAAAAAAATGTATGATAAAGTATTAAACAATTTAATCACATTCAAACATTTAAATAAATATATACTAATTAATTAAATAAATAAAAGCGGGTCGGGTGTCATGGGTATTTCTAGAAAAATTACAATACTTGCAAAACAATACACAAAAATGTAAGAAACTAAATAAAACCTAAAGAGATCTCTATCTTCAGCTATGGGCCTTCATAAGTAGTCTTGATCCATTAAGCCATTTATCCATTTATTTTGAATTAAAATAACTTTTAGTTATCTTAAACAAATTTTAAGAATAATTAACTTGGGCTTTAATGCCTAACAAGGTATTAAGCCCACTTTTGAATTTGGGCTCAAACAATTAATTCAAAACAAAGTAATTTTAATTATGGGCTTAAAATAAATTAGGCCCACAATTTAAATAGATAACAAAGATGCAAGCCCTAGGGTTGGCTCGATGAGGCAGGAGGCATGGTGGGAGGCCACGGCAGGGGCTGGTAGCGGCTCGATGGGGTCCTGGTGTCGCCGGAGCAGGAGTTGGGGCCTGGGATGCTACGCAGGGTGCACGGGCCAGCAGCTGGGGCCATGGCCGGAAGGCGCGCAGGCAACGGCAGGGAGCCAACAGGGCACGCGCGGATGCAGGCACAGGGGCGCGTGGTTTGGGAGCCACAGGCCACGGGGTCGTACGACAGCATGTGATATCCTTGGGCTCAAGCTTCGGGGCACGAAACCCGGGGCTCGGGCCTTACTGAATTTTTTCCAATAACTTAATGCAGAAAATTAAATTACAAAAATTTCTTGCCCCAAGATGGCTTACAATTTTCATCTAAAAATTTATGAGTAATTCCTAAACCCTAAACACCATATAATTAACGACCATTAAGAATAAACTTTAAACATACATACATCACTCCATTCACACTAATGATAACATAAGAATGCATAATATGCCCACACAGTAATTAATGTATGTAGAGATTAATGACCGCTCTAGTACCTATTGTTAGGAACAAGTTTCCTAATACACAGTGAAATTGTGTGATGGGTTGACCCAATGTATAACAAAATTTTTGTAACATATTTAAACTACTTTTAAATATGCGGATCCATTAATATACATACATTAATCATAAACAAGAAAAGAATAAAGAATATACCTCTCGATGCCTATCAAGTTTCCTTGCCATCTTTTTGTAAAATAAACGATCTTCCTATACAAGCTGTCCTAGGGTACTCACACCAAGATTTTCCACATCGTTCTCTACACCTCAAGAAGTGTGTGGGCACTTAATGAATAAAGGGTGATATATTTCTTATTCAACTTGATGTACTCAACACATTAGATCAAGAGAATAAGCATGAGATTGGTTATGTATATTTTTCGGGGAGAGATGGAAAGTATCATTATTTTCTTAGAGCGAATAATTGAGTATATTGTTATTTAATAAGTCTAACTTATATAGAAAATATTTAAATTTAAAAAATAAATATGTAGCCAATTACAATTTATCTTTTAATTAATTAATTATCTTATTAATGAAAATATCAAAACTATCTTCTTTTTTTCATTAATTAATTAATTAAATAAATAAAAAGTGAAAAAATCCACTCCCCGATTTCTATAGCTACACGCCACTGTGTGTGTCGTGCAGTACCCCATAAAATAGAGGGATTTATTTTCTCAACCATTATTTAATTATTTTAATAATGTAAACATCAAAACTAACTTTTGACTTATCCATTAATTAATTAAATAAATAAAAGTGAAAAATCCAATCTTGATATTTTACTGTGCTACATGCCCAAGTGAGTCCCTCAGACTCCTTGGTGCGTGTAGCTCCCTACGAAATAGGGTCCAAGATTTTTTCCACAATTATTTAATTATTTATTCAAACTACCTTATCAAATAAAATCCAACATCTTGATAATTAATTCAAATTTGAATGTATTATCTTTTTAATTAATTATCACATATAATTAATTATTTGAATAAATATTAATCTTTTAAATTCAAATCCAATTTAAACTTGTCAGATTATTATCTCCCACTCAAATAAAGATATTTAATTAATTCTACTAATTAATAAAAACCAATTTTAATTAAATATTAATTTCAAAATTTTAATATTTATTTTATTATATTTTTGAAAATTATAATTAATTATTTATATAATTTTGAAAATTACACAATAATTAATTATTAATTAATTTTGATAATTACAAAAAATTTGTGATTAATTAATTAATCACTATTATCACATAATTGCATATTTGGCCCGAAGAACAAATTTCTTCTTAAATATGTCTTTTTACCATTTTACCCTTTATATCAACTCTTGCCTTGAATAGTGTTGATAGAGCCGCTGTGGGGACCTATGTACCTATAATTCCAAGCTCCAATAAATTTGTGATTATTAATTAAACGCTTTAATTAAATAATCTTAATTTATTAATCTCATGATTACTCCACTATAAATATGAGACTACACTCTTGTAATTATAGACATTTCATTTACTGAGTACTTTATAATAATAAAGCGTCCATTGATATAATCATTACATACAAATTAACCATCTAATAATGGTTCATAATCAACCGGGAATACAATTATTGTTATACCTTTTAATTATATGTTGGTTCCTTAAGTACCATCAACTTTACTAGTGAAGGTTAATTCATAACCAAATTATGAATTTGAACTCAATAACCTTTCAGTCCCAAAAGCCAACCCTTAAGAGAACCATTATTCAATCTCTTGCGAGAAGGTGTAGATTCCTTATCTGTATACTATGTCCCCAGCCATTTACATTAATGAGTTCCCAAAGCAAAAGTTTCTAGCCTGATCATTCTGACAAACCCTAACGAGTGAATCGAAGAACACATATAACATAATCAAGAGTTCATAGTAACTTCAGGATTAAGATCTATTTGTATATGATCATCAGCTGATATATTTAATTAATACTCCGATACGGTATTTAACTAAGTATTAATAAACATGTCTGGCCAGTTCTATATATTCTCTAATATATAAAGTCCCTTCACTAAAGTGTCCTACCACACTAGTAATCCGGATCTAGATCACATGTATTCATAATACTAGTGGACCGTACTTGCAGTAATTAATCTAAAGATCCGATAACTTTATTTTACTGCGAACTATTCAAGTTCATTTATCTCCAACACAATCCTCTCGTACCAATACGTGGTTGAGATTACATATGTGAACTTAGGAATTTTTCTGATATTTACTTAATATTATCATAGAATAATATAGTCCATAAAGTATATGCATAACAAATTCAATTTATTTATTTATTTCTTAAGACAATGTCTACTACATAAGCTTTCAAGGCACAATTCCCAACAATGGCACCTACAGAACTCAAGGAGTTGAAAACGCAGTTATAAGAACTCTTAGTGCAATGCCCCAAATTTCCTAATAAGGTTTAGGAACTTGATTAGGAGGTCGGGAGGGCCATAATTGATTTATTATGTTATTAAATGATAATATGCATGTTTAGGTGTATTAAATATGCATGTGAACCCATTTTTGATTAATTGGGTGCTTTATTATTATTTGGTTATGCTATGGTTACTCAGCACGAGACGATCCTAGGAGGTAAGCTAATGGGAAAGTCACAACGGGAGTTATTCTTATCTCGAAGTGAGTCAAGGGGTATTTAGAGCATTACCGGGTTATTGGGTAATGGGAATAAGTATTTGTTGATAAATTGGGAGTTAGTAAGATCAGGGGGAAATTTTGGAGGTTTTGACTATTTTTCCCCTGGTGACGTTTTCGGGACCCTGAGCGTTAGGATTTGTTTGAGGCTAATTAAGCTTGAAGTAACCTGTTATGAAATAAAAAGAACGTTCAGAACGTTCTCTCTCCCTGAAAGTTCCATTCCTGTCTCCTAATCGCATTTTTGAATGAAACTTGAGTTCTAGGACTCGGATTCAAGCGAGGATCGAGGCATAGAAATTCTAGGGAAGATTAGAAGCTTATTAGCAGTAGGATTTAGTGGGAAACAACTCAATCGAAGGTAATCCAAGTTATAAGTTCTAAGTTTTTAAGCTTGAATTGGATTTTGTGTTTTAATGAGTTTTTGATTGAATTGAAGCTTGGGTTTTGTTGGTTTTGGATCATGGGGATGTTTGGGAACTTTGATTTTGGGATTTGGAGATGTTTGGGAACTTTGATTTTGGGATTTGGAGATGTTTGGGTAGGTTTTTGGAAGGTTTTAAAATGGTAAAATTAAGGACAAATGGCTAGTTCGTGGTTGGGTCGCGGCGCTTGGATAGTGGGGCCGCAGCGCTTGATGCCATTTGTGGCCAAAATGATGTTTTGATCATGGGAACTCAAACCTTAGGCCTCGAGATCATTCCTAATACTCGATTTAGTGGGATTCGATGGCCCGAAGGCTAGGTCTTGGTTTCGGGATTGGGTTTTAGAACTTGAACTCATTGGATCACCGTTTATGGTTGTGACTAGGTTATCACTAGAGGCTTAGAATCAGGATTGTGCTTGTGGCTCGTTTATTGGTAACCTATGCTTGGACCAAAGGTAAGAAAACTGCACCCAGTATGTGATGCATGATAAACATGTGGTTAGGGCATGCCATGAATGTTGAATATGAGATTGATCAGAGCTTGAGTCTCTGTGTTTGTGCATGATCATAATTATGCTAGCAACTGTTTAGTAAGCATGATGAATGCCCTACATTTGGATATTTGACATATGATATATGCCTGGTAGCATTGCTTACTTGTGCGTGGCAATGACTAACTAGTCAGAATTGGCAATGGTGTCAGTATTAACTGTGAAGTTGTGACCTACTTGTCAAGTTCGGCAGTAATACTGAGCACTGGTCACATGGTCTTGACTAAAAATTTAGAAACGGTCTTAGCATGTTTAACACAAGCCGATAAAGATTAGATCTAATCGACATCTGCATTGAATGACTCAAATGAGAATTAATGTCGGACCGACCTCAAATTCAATGAAAACTAAAAGCGCTTGTCTAGCCAAAGGCTAGTAACTTAGAGCCAAGGCCAGAGAGCCCCACTTACTGTTTAGTCACATGACTATGGGTGTTGAGCCCGAGTGACTTACCTAGCAGTCACTCATTTGATTGGAGCCAGGGCCAGAGGGTCCAAGTGACTGTTTAGTCACATGGCTATGGGTGTTGAGCCCAGGTGACTATTTTGTCACACGACTGTGGGTGCCGAGCCCCGTAGTGACTTGTTTGTCAGTCACTCATCTGATTAGAGCCATTTCCAGAAAGCCTAGGTGATGGTTTCGTCACACGGCTGTGGGTGCCGATCCATGTAGTGACTTGCTCGTCAGTCACTCATTATGGTTTAACAGAACCTTAAAGTGATATTCACTCATCTGTTCAGGGCTATAAGCTCTATATGATCATAATGATCATCATTTGCATGGCTGTGGGTGCTGAGTCCCGTGGTGACTTGCTTGTCAGTCACTCATTATGGTGAACAAACCACCAATGTTAAATCACTCATCTGATTAGGATTGACTTGATAGTCATCCAATCAGGAGGGCAGCATTTCTTATCCTAGATTCCCCAGCATTGTATGAACTTAATTCCATGCTTGAATAGAGCTATATTTTCTAGGCATGCCACATATGATTTTATGACATGATATTAATGTTCATGAGCATATTGAGCTTTCTTGCTGGGCTTCGGCTCACGGGAGCTATGTGGTGCAGGTAAAGGCAAAAGAAAGCTGGACCATCCTTGAGTTGGAGAGCTTAGGTGACGATGTGTACATATGCGGCTGCTCCACCGCCACGGCCTAGGGTTGAAAGAGGAACTAGGGTTAAACCCTGTTTTGCCGCTTAGATCAGCTGGTTGTAAATACTTTCTTGTAATGAACCTTTAAATTATATTTTTGGGATTCCAATGTATACAGTAAACGTTCTAGTGAAACGCTATATCTTAACAAAAAAATTTAATCCTAAACCGCTAATCATACTTAGTTACAAGATTATGGCCAAATGACTCGGTTAGCAAGTTTAGCACTGTGTAAAATGCTCACCGTAATGGTCCCTGGAGTTTAGGGCGTTACACTTAGACGTGGGTTTCTTTAGACCAAACCATTCACCATGGGGAGCACAGGTTTTATTTGTGAAGAAGAAGGATTGAAGCATGCGAATGTGTATCGATTACCGCGAGCTGAACAAGGTGAAAATTAAGAATAAGTACCCGCTACCCCGGATCGACGACTTATTTGATAAACTATGAGGAACGACTGTATTTTCAAAGATTGATCTACGGTTCGGTTATCACCAGCTCAAGGTACGGGAAGAGGATATACCAAAGAAAACTTTTAGAACTCGATATGGACATTATGAGTTTCTAGTTATGTCTTTTGGTCTTACCAACACTCCAGCTGCATTTATGGACTTAATGAATCATGTCTTCAAGGATTACTTGGACAGATTCATCGTAGTGTTCATTGACGATATTTTGGTGTACTCCAAGGACGAAGTCGAGCACGAGAAACATTTAAGATTGACCATGCTACGACTAAAGGAGCATCAACTTTACGCCAAATTCAAGAAATGCGAATTTTGGCTATCGCAAGTAGCGTTCCTCGGCCATATAGTATCCAAAGATTGAGTTGCAGAAGACCCAGCTAAGGTAGAGGCTGTGAAGGATTGGGCAAGACCTAAGACTGCGTCAGAAGTTAGAAGTTTTCTTGGGCTAGCAAGCTATTATCAGAGATTTGTAGAAGGCTTTTCTAAGATAGCCACTCCACTTACCAACCTAACCCAGAAACAACAAAAGTTCAACTGGACAGATAAATGTCAAGAGAGCTTCTAGTTGCTCAAAGATAAACTATGCTCAACACCAGTACTTTGCGTACCGACACCCAACGACAAGTTTGTAGTGTATTGTGATGCGTTGAAGCAAGGTCTGGTTTGTGTGCTGATGTAGAATGACAAAGTAATAGCCTACGCCTCAAGGCAGCTGAAGGAATACGAGCAACGCTATCCAACATGCGATATGGAGTTGGCAGCAGTGGTCTTTGCATTGAAAATATGGCGCCACTATCTTTATGGAGAACGCTATGAGATTTATATGGACCACAAGAGCTTAAAGTATTTCTTCACACAGAAAGAGCTCAACATGAGGCAACGCAGATGGTTAGAACTAGTAAAGGATTATGACTGTGAAATCCTATACCACCCAGGAAAAGCGAATGTAGTTGAAGATGCGTTAAGCCAGAAGAGTTATGGAAATTTAGCAGCGTTATCCGGAATAGAAAAGTTGCTTCAGCAAGAGCTGATTAATGCCGGAATAGAACTAGTCAGGGGTCAACTGGCTAACTTGTCCATACAATCGAGTTTATTAGAAGATATATAGATTGAGCAAGGGAATGATGACACGTTGGTATCGCACATGGATGCATTCAAAGAAGGCAAGACTATAGATTTCTCCATGTCAGGACATGGGTTCTTGAGATATAAAGGACAGGTGTGTGTCCCAATTGTTTATTGAATTAAGATGAAGATTTTAGAAGAGGCACACACTACCCCAAACTCAATTCACCCAGGGTCGACCAAGATGACTCACGACCTTAAGGAACTATATTGGTGGCCAGGAATGAAGAAATACGTAGCAGAATATGTGTCCAAATGCCTAGTATGCCAGCAAGTGAAGGCAGAACATTAGCGACCTGCAGGCTTATTGCAACCGCTTAGTATTCCAGAATGGAAGTGGGAAGACATAGCCATGGACTTTGTGATAGGATTACCACGAACAAATAAGCAATACAATTCAGCTTGGGGTGTGGTAGATAGACTCACCAAGTCAGCTTATTTCCTGCCTATCAAGACTACGTACACTGCTGACCAGTACGCAGAAATTTATGTTTGAGAAATAGTACAACTGCATGGAATCCCTAAGATCATAGTATCTGATAGAGGATCGATGTTTACATCGAGATTTTGGGGAAGCTTGCAGCAAGCCATGGGTACAAGGCTAATTCTCAGTACGACATTTCATCCTCAGATCGGCGGTCTATCCGAGCGTACCATACAAATTTTAGAAGATATGTTGCACGCTTGTGTATTAGACTTTGAAGGATCGTGGAGTACATATTTGCCACTTGTAGAATTCTCCTACAATAATAACTACCAGGCAACGATTGGTATGGCACCCTATGAGTTACTTTATGGAATGAAGTACCAATTGTCGTTACATTGGGATGAGGTAGGAGAAAGACAACTTCTTGGACCCGAAGCTGTTAGAGAGGTTCAGGATGCAGTGGTGCTGATTAGAAAGTGTATGCTCGATGCCTAGAGTTGGCAAAAGATTTATGCAAATGCCAAGCGGCGAGATGTGGAATTCAAATTCAGAGATCAATTCTTCTTGAAGATATCTCCTATGAAGGGAGTGAAGCGGTTTGGGAAGAAAGGCAAACTTAGTCCCCAGTTTATAGGTCCTTTTGAGATATTGGAAAAGGTGGGACCAATAGCATATAGATTAGTCCTACCGCCAGCTTTAGCAGATAGCCACAATGTGTTTCACATCTCGATGTTACGTAGATATATGTCAGACCCATCTCACGTCCTCAAGTATGATACGTTAGAACTCCAGAAAGACTTAAGTTACGAAGAAGCATCCGAGAGAAGGGGATGAATGTATTACGGTCTAAGAGTATTCCGATAGTCAAGGTCCTATGGAGTAATAGTTTAGAACGGGAGGCAACGTGGGAGTTGGAGGAAGACATCCTAGCACAGTATCCGAAATTGTTTGGTAAGTAAATTTCAGGGATGAAATTCTTTTAAGTAGGGGAGAATTGTAGCTCTCAGAATTTTACTAAGCTAGATATTAGTAGCTTGTAGTATTTTAGTTTTCGTGATTATTGGTTCAAACCAGGATTTAGTTGGAAACTCATATAAATAGTTATGGATTTTACAAGTTTAACCTATAGTTTAGAAATATTAATTTTAACATAAGGTTTGATTAACATAGCTGGTCCTAGAAATATTATTTATTATAACTTAAGGTTTAGATAGAATAATTAAGAACGTGACACTTGTCACATGTATGTTTATTGAGGATTTAAGCTTTTTCGATGAAAAAATTAATAAAAGATAGATCTAGAAGCTCTATAACCTTCCAGCAGCTGTTAGGATCACATTTTACACAGTCAAAGTTGTTTTAATAAACTTTAAGTGTGCTCAAAATGTGCAAAAATGTGTTTAAAATATCAGCGTATGTCGATATATCGCAGGTATACGGGCCGATATGTCGCCTACGGTTTATACGGGAAAACACTTCGACTTCACACGAACGAAACCACGAAGGCTCGGGGCATAGTGGTGGGCGATATATTGCCTATAGGGGGCGATATAGCTTCCCTTTGTGATGTTTTTGAAATTTTGTGGAACCGAATTAGAAACAGTCCTCAACAACTTAGATTTACTCCTGAACTTTTTTGACCGAGTTTTGGGCATCTGTTGAACTAAAAAATTCAAATTTATTCAGTTTATATTCATTTATTTATTCTTTTTAAAAGGGGTTAGTTTCACTCCTTGAACTCTATAAATAGGACCTATTACTCAGCCATTTCATTCATCATTCAAGCAGTCTTCAGAGCCTCCAAGCTGCTAAGTTTATTCTAGAGAGAAAACACTAGGGTTTTGGGATTTAAAAGCTTTTCAATCTAAGTTTTTTCTAAACACTTGGGAAGTAAGATAGAGTGACATTTCGTTATTGAGGTGTAGATCAAAGTCCTAGACTATCGAAGGTTTTCTTCTCCTCAGATTTAGTTCATTATAGTTCTTTTATTTTCTTTCATTTTCTATTAGATCCTAACTTGATTTTATGGCTTTTGGTTAGGTGTTTAAGTTTCTTGAAAGTTAAGGTTTTTTGGTAAGTTTCATCTCCATTTATTTTGAAACTCATGATTCTTACTGTTGGTTTTAGGAGTTTTCCAATCCCGTTCTTGTCTCCAATATCCTGGTTTTTGGTAAGGAAAATAGGTTAGATTATATGTGTTATGATATGTTTATATGATATGATATATTATAGTGCTATGTTATATATGTATATGAATATGTTTTATGTTATAGTCACTATGGTATTATAGTTGCTTAGAAAGCAAATCAAATCCCAAGGTTTTTTTTATCATTAACGTAGATTAGAGTTATAATTTACCCTACCTCGATTAGTAGACAGCGGACCTAGATGGGTTATCATATACTATTTTGTGATCTAACCTACCTCGATCAGTAGACAGAGGACCTAGATAGTTTTATCACATGCTACGGTAATGAGTTAATGGCCATTAATATTGTAGTCCTATGTTTATATGATATACGTTTTTACGTTATATGTTTTATAGTATATGTTTTTAGTCTTATGATTTGTTATGTTTTGGTAGATTTCCCTTGCTGGGCATTAGGCTCATTCCTTTTATTTTAGATGGTGCAGGAAAATAAGAATGGAAGGTGGGAAAGATTCATGGCTACTTTGGCATGTGTATTGGGGATGGACTGAATGGATGGACTGCTGGAAGATCAAGGATGAAGTTTATATTTTTGAGTCTTTTCAATTTATGTATTTATTTTCCGCATTTAGTCTTTGAACAATTAATTAAAGGTTTATATATATATATATGTATTAAACAATAGGATCCATTATTTTGGAATTTTATAATAATGTTCTATTATTTTATGTATGTATTTCAAAATAGTAGCTATGTCTTAGTAGTTTTTAATGGTCTGAGGTCTTAGAATTTGTCAGGGAATTACATAGATTCGCCTGTTAACATCCTCATGGGTGGGTCTCCCACCCCTGGAGGAGGATTGCATGGGGTAGAGGCAGCCCATATGTCTGTTGAGGTCTTGGACAACCCAGGAGCTGAGCTTCCTCGACTGCTAATACTCTAAGAATTCTATGAGAGGGGGGGGGGGGGGGGGGGGGAGCTCGACAGGTATCGGGCGATGGTGGAACATTTCAACTCCCACCTGGAGGAAGGGGAGCAGATCCTCCAGGTGTTGGTTGATCACATTCGTCAGTACAAGCCCCTGAAGGGGAATCCCCCAGTGCCTCTAATTGGCAGGACTGAGTTGGAGTCGATTTTTCCAATGAAGTTGGGCGACATTGTCGCACCACTAGTGGCAGGGATTATCCAAGCGATAAACTCCACCATGTGTGAGTTGACCTTTCACAGCTTTGCGAGAATTGGTAGTGACAACGAGGCTGCCTTTCTCGTCTCATGTTGCTGCTCCACTACCCGGGTAAGCATTTGGACCTTTATCTGTCTTTGAAAACACCTCAAGTTTTAATACTGAATTGTACTTTTGTTTTTAGGCTGCAACCATGTGGTAGCGCTTGGGGGACGTTATGACCATGAGGTCCTTCGAGCTTAAGCATGCCTAGGATTAGCTGGATGCACTTATGGCCTGACAAGGAATCCCTCCCGAGGAGCTTGGGCGAATTAACAAGGTCCTGGAGGATGGGAAGTCTCACCCTCGAGAGTTGGAGTGGTTAGCAGAGGAGGAGCAGACCCAGACCCGAGCACAATAGAAAACTTTTACCAAGGTGGTCGAAGATGAGTAGCCCCGCACCAAGTTAGTTGAGGAGGCCTTGGCTAAGACAGTCGAAGAAGTGAAGGTTGCTTGGGAGGAGGCCAGACAGCTCAGGAGGAGACCAAAATAGATTGATAGAAGGCTGCCGAAGCCTTGGGGGAAGCCTTTCGTTCTGCGTATGATGTCATCAAGGCTCAAGGAGAGGCCACCAAGGAAATTGAGAAGGTTGGAGAAATTGCGTTCGAGGTGGAGACCCTACGACTCAAAGGGGAAGAGCTGAACAAGGAGGCAGACGTGCTGGTTGATGACACCCTCTACGTAGCCTGGTTGAGCAACCGATAAATGGACTTGGTCTTTATAGATGATCCCAACACAAGGATTATCTTCCAGGATGCCTTCGCATTGAGGAGGCTGCTGCTGTTGCTACCAGAGCTGCCAAGGAGGCTGACCAAGTTCCAAAGGCCGATCTAGTCATCGAGGAGGTTCCTTCCGGGGAGATTTATGACTTCTTTTTATCAAATTAAATAGTCATGTGTGTCCTCTCTTTTTTTTCCTTTTATTTGGGGTACAAACAATTGAGTGCTCGAGCCCTCAAGAACAGTTGTGTATAATTTTTTGAGAATGGTTTTTGCTTGCACAATCTACTTGCCTTCTTTGCCTTTAATAATGCAAATTTAACTTAAAATGTACAAGGTTTTCTCTAATTTTTACCGTAATGTAACATCACGAAAAAAACAATTTATACAACCTTGTTTAATTCCACCATATGTGGGCCTCAATCTTAAGAGACTCAGGTCTTGAATGCCCTAGTTCAATTAATTTGGGACTTGTACTCGGGTCTAGGTGACTTTGGTCGAAAAAATTCATAACAATTTTGGCTCCCGAGTGCTAAGTGCAGCTTCACAAGCAATTGGTCCTCACGAAGTTACAAGTTTAGGCAACTATGGACTGGTTCTCGAGTCTAGGCGACTTCGGTCATGGAATCCGACAAAAATTTAGGTACTCAGGGACTTAGCGTTACTTCGTGGGCACTAGGTCCTCGGGAAGTAACTCTGAGTTACTTAGCTTGCGTGCCCATTCTAGGAGTCTTTGTCCAAGTTTAGGCAACTTTGGACTTGTGCCCGAGTATTGGATACACTACTCTTGCTTGCTTAAGTTTTAGCAACTTAAAGCTTGGACCTGAGTGCAGGATGTTAGGAAAAACTTATACAGGATCTTAATTATTTTCATGTAAATCATATATTAAACACATTAATATAATACAACCTAGAACATGTTTCTACAAATGAATTTAAACAGAGATAATGATAAGAATAGTAACATTACACACAATGGAATGAATAAGTCATTCCTTCAGTTTCTCTAACCCTTGTATTCTTTCTGTCGACGAGTATCACCAAGAAAATGAATCGATCTTCAAATTTCTTCACAACCTTCCAAAGTATCCTTAGAATCACCTAGACTAGAGTGGGAAATTCTCAACACATGAGATAGATACAAATAGAAGAAGAATAGAAGAGAAAATTGAGGCTTAGAAAAGGACTTATGTTGTAGAGAGTATCTAAAACCTAGAGCATCAAGAATAAATCTTTTGATCTTCAGTCAGATAGTCTTTCTGTCATCTTGTGATTCAAAAATCTGATTTCAACTCTCACTTAGCATTCATTTTACAGACTCAATTAGGTCACTTATTTAATTAAAAAATCAATAAAATAATAGGTAAATACAGCCCATAGGTCGAAATTCTCATGGGCTATAGCCCCGTGAAATTTCTCATTTAATTATAAGTCTGTTGGACGTAAATCAAGGCTCGTATTATTTTCTATTGATTAATAAATTATATAATTATTTAAATCCTTTATTAAATTAACTATTCATAATTTGAACCTTGATTTAAACTTATTTAGACACCCATTTGTCTTAATTGATAAATCTTCCCTAAAATCTCTTTTCTTCTCTAAATTGCATAACTCTTTGAAATTATCCAAAATTGACCTGGTCAACTTTGATAATTAAATCAATTAATTGAGACTATCTAGATGATTTATCCAAGGTATTGTGGGGACCACGTGCCTATGAAATCAAGCTCCAATAAGTTATCATAAATTTAACAAATTAATTTACTAGCTTATTAATTCCTCGTGACTCCACTAAATACTCAAAATTACACTTTTTAATTCATTGAACGCTCTATAACCAATATAGATATGTTATTGGTTATCCATTGTTACAGTCATAATTGTCACTCAATCCTCTCTAGACGGTCTACAATGAGATGGGACTAAAATACCATTTTACATCTCATTGTATTTTATCCTTAAAACACCTAGTTCCTTGTAAATGATATTTCAGTAAACTAATATTAATTACTTAAATGAGATCTCTATCATTTAGCACCTCAAACCAAACTTAAAGGAAACCATCGTTTACTTCTTCATCAGAAGCTATAGGTGTTCATATCTATGAATAACACTCCCACTCAATTATACTTTCGAGTTCCCAATATGTAAGTATGGGCTAGTCCGTAGGGTAAGCTGGTAACGAACAAGACAAAGAACTCAAATAATACAATCAGTTACAATACTAGCCACTCAGAATTGAGATTGAATTGACCTATGGTCAACTAAATGATATGACAAGAATAGATAATAATGGTATGTTTACTTATCCTATCTACTGTCAATATCGGTCCAGTCCGATGTAACAAATAAATCTGATATTATCTACTTTGCCAATGTTCTGGAAAGAACATAACACTGCAATGTGTAAGTAGATCATCTCGTAGATTGGCAAGTCAGTGTAAATCCTGTGCACTGACTAATCTTAGGACTTACTTATGTTTGAACATATAATCATATTTATATTCCACAGTGATTACGTCACTATAAATATGATTAGCTCTATGCTCGGGATTTAATAGAAGTTTATATAAAGCAAATAATCATGAAAATAAAACATGCGAGTGATTGACCAAGTCAAAAATTGACTTCTATTCTTTTATTGATAATAAAATGATATTATAAAGAAATTGGGTATTAATTAGGGCATAAAACCGCAACAAACTCCCACTTGCACTAATTGAAACTAATGCCTTAATTCTACTAATCCCATTTCTTTGATATGCTTATGAAATGTAGCTTCTTGAAGTGTCTTTGTAAACGGATTCACAAGATTGTCTTCAAATGCAATCTTCATAACCTTCACATCTCCCCCGGAAACATATTCTCAAATTATGTGATACTTCCTTTCTATATGCTTACTTATCTTGTGACTACGAGGTTCTTTCGAGTTGGCTATCATTGTTGTGTTGTCACAAAACAACACTAGCAGTTTATCCATTTATGGAATAACACCAAGATCTTAATAGAACTTCTTTAGCCAGACTATTTCCTTGGCTGCTTGAGACGCAACTATGTACTCTGTCTCCATGGTGGAATCTAAGATTGCAGACTACTTTACGCTTCTCCACATCACTGCTCCACCCCAAAGAGTAAACACCATTCCAGAAGTAAACTTCCTGTCATCGAAATCAGTCTAAAATTCTGAATCGGTGTAGCCTACATGGCTCTAAACACCACCCTTGTAGACTAACATATAATCCCGAGTCCACCTTAAATACTTCAAAATATGCTAAACTACTATCCAATGTTCTGGTTTTGGGTTTGACTGATACTTGCCCACTACTCCCACTCCATAGTGGATATCTGCTCTAATACACAACATATCATACATCAGACTTCCAACTACAGATGCATTAGGAACTTTTCTCATTGCATCTTCCTCTTAAGGAGTCTAGGGAGAATGCATCTTTGAAAAATGAATTCCATGGCGGGAAGGTAGACGCCCTTCCTTGGAATTTTTCATTGAGAAACGTTCAAGGACTTTATCAATGTAAGCTGCTTAAGATAGAGCTAAGAGTCTGTTCTTTCTATCCCTAATGATTTGGATACCTAGAACATAACTTGCTTCACCCAAATCCTTCATATGGAATTGAGTGCTCAGCTAATGCTTCACATCTGATAATTTCTTAACATTGTTTCCAATGAGTAAGATATCATATACATAAAGAACCAGGAATACCACTATTTGATTTGCCTACAGTTGGTAAATACAAGTATCATCAATATTTTTTTCAAAGCCATAAGTTTTGATTATTTCATCAAACCTAAGATTCCAGGAACAAGAAGCTTGCTTAAGTCCATAAATGGACCTATTCAACTTGCAAACTTTTTCTTCTTGTCCAGCTACTTTAAATCCTTCTGGCTGATCCATATAAATGACTTCGTCAAGCTTCCTGTTAAGAAAAGTTGTCTTGACGTCCATTTTACAGATCTCATAATCGAGAGCGGCTGCTACGGATAGGAGGATGCAAATGGACTTGAGCATGGCTACCAGACTAAAAGTTTCCTCATAGTCCACGCCTTCTCTTTGAGTATAACCCTTTGCCACTTTTGAGCTTTATAAGTTTCAAAATTTACATCAACACCTCATTTCTTCTTGTAGATCCACTTGCACCGAATGGCCCTAAAGTCACTAGGTACTTCCACAAGATCCCAGACGGAATTTGAGTACATGGACTCCATTTCTTGTTTCATGGCTTCGGGCCATAGTTCCTTTTCAAGGCTAGCCATTGCCTGTTTGAAAGACAATGTATCATCGTCACTAGTGTCACTAACAACCATATTGGTTTCACCATCCAAACCATAGTGAACTAGATTCCTAGAAACCCTCCCACAATGACGAGGCTCCGTGATTGTTTACTTAAGATCACTAGTATCGACTTGCGTCAGTTGGACATGAAGAGTGGTAATTTCATCATTAACTTGCGTTGGTGACAATAAAACATTGGTTGGAGTCAATTCTCCAACTATCTCCTCTAAAACTACTTTGCTGCGTGATTTGAAGTTTTGGACATAGTCATTTTCTAGAAAAGTAACATTTGTAGAAGTAAACACTTTATTTTTTGAATGACTATAGAAAAGCCCACCCCGAGTGCCTTTAGGATAGCCAAAAAACTTGCAAACTTCAGTTCGCGGTTCTAGCTTTCCTTCCTTTTTCCTCAGGACGTTGGTGGGACACCCCCAAATTCTAAATGATGTAAGCTAGGTTCACGACCATTCCAATGTTCTAAAGGTGTTTTTGGGATGGATTTTGACGGTACGACATTTAGAATGTCATTCGAAGTTTCAATTGCATGTCCCCAAAATGAAGTTGGCAGAGTTGAGTAACTAAGCATGCCTCTAACCATTTCCAATAAAGTTCTGTTCAGGCGTTCCGCTACACCATTCTTTTGCAGAGTACCGGGGGCAGTAAGTTGTGATATAATTCCAAGTTCAGTTAAATGATCTTGGGACTGCATATCCAAATATTCTCCATCCCTATCAGATCGCAATATCTTTAACATTTTACCTAATTGGTTCTGAGCCATAGCTAAGAATTCCTGAAACTTTGAAAATGTTTCTGATTTCCTATGCATTAGGTAAAGACATGAGTATCTAGAGTAATCGTCAATGGAAGTGATGAAATACTCAAAACCACCCCTGGCTTGTACATTCAAAGTTCCACAAACAATTTAATGAACAAGATCAAGTTGCTCTTTGGCCCTATCAGCCTTTGCAGAGAATGGACGCTTGGTCAGTTTGCCTTCTAGACAAGATTCACAAACAGGTAATTCACCTAAGGTGAGTTCCATCAAAGGGTTATCCTTTGCAAGTCTTTTAATTCTATCATAGCCAATGTGACCTAGTCTCAAATGCCATAAATACATCATGTTATCGTTATCGGTCTTTTGACATTTATTGGTCCTAGGTTTAGCTAGTTTGAATAAATCATTATTAAGAGCGATGGGTTCGTTAGGTTGCAGAATATAAAGCCCGTTTTCCAAACATGCAATACACAATTATGATCCATTGAAAGAAATAGATATATTAAAACTTGTGAAATTCATAACAAATTGTTCTAATTGCAACATGGAAACTGAAATTAACTTTCTACTAAAATCTGGAATAAAAAATACATCTTTCAATATTAAATATTTATTTCCGAACTTCAAGCGAGCTCTTCCTCTAGCTTGGACAGTAACGAACGCTCTGTTCCCAACTCTAAGCTTTAGGCCGCCTTCATCCACCTCCTCCCATGATTCAAGAAGTTGTAAAGAGTTATAAACATTGTTAGTAGATCCAGAATCAATAATCCAAATGGATTTATCATTCTCTAAAACACATGTTTCTAATATATATTAACTATAATCATTACATTTGTTTTTCGCTGCTAGAAACTTGGGGCAATCTTGTTTCCAATGCCATTCTCTTTGCTGTGAAAGCACTTACCTTTACCCTTCTTGTTTTTCTTGCTCTTAGGCATTTGTTCACTTGGTTGTGCACTCGTATTTGCAACCTTTGTAGGCCTGGGGTTGTTGTTTTTTCCATCTTTCCTCTTATTTCCAGCTTTCGAAGACGAAGCTTGGTTAGCTCTAGCCTTAGATGGATCAGCAGTAGCAGCGTCAGACATGATAGACTTGAAAGTCTGAAGCTCGTTCATGAGCTGCGTCAGACAATAGTTGAGTTGATCACGAACGTGTGGAGACGGTGCCATCCGAGCATTGGCATATTTCTTGGTGGCCTCAAAACGAGTCTGCACAAACTTTGCACCAAACATGTCTTGGAGCTGATCCATGATTTCGTAGGCTGTCTCAACATTCTCCATCTTTGTCTTGAGAGTGTCGACCATACTAGTCAACATGTAGTACTTTGCCTTGTTATTAGCCGTCTGCCAATGCTCATATTTATCTCTTACAGACTTGGGAGCTCCTTCAGCTGGAATTTCTGGGGATACCTCAATCATGACGAACTCGACGTTGTCACCAATCAATACTATGTTGATATTCTTCTTCCACTTAAGGAAGTTTTCTCCAGTGAGTTTCTCCATAGAAAATTGAGAAAGGATGGGAGTAGACATAACCATACTTAAAACTACATATTATCAATAAAATATAAATTAATCACTTTTGCTCAATAAAACTTTTATTCACTCTAATTACAAGAAATAACACAACATATACCGTAAATACGTAAGATATGCAGAAAAATACTAAAATAATTATATCTCTATTTCTTTAGGTTTTTAACTATTCTATGATATCGTTATCCCGGTTGGCGAGAGTAAAAAAATATAATTAGTTAAATAGAGTTGTTAACTCATTTAATAATGGACACCATTATTAACAACCTACTATTCAATCAAAATAAGAAAACAAAATCTCTTATTTTATGAGCTAGACCCACGGTTTTGATAATCAATATATTTAGTCCTAGTAGTCACCATAGGGGTGAGTCTAGTAGAATTTGACCTATAATTATCTATCTTTCGAACCTTGTCAATGTAACGTCGTGCGTTTTCGGGTACCTTTAAACGACTCAGGTCGTGATTTTTTCCCTTAGTTAAGAATATTATTTTAAATAATATTATATTTGTTTGTAAATTATTTCATGAGTTATTGCTAGCCAAATTATGAATTTTGTGATTTAAAAGTCAGGATAAGACTTTTGGTCTTGGACCGACACGAAAACCCTGATCGGGTAAAAATCTCGTAAAATAAAATGAAAAACTATGGCAAATATATTTTGGGCATAAAATACATTCATAAAAATTAAAGTTTGGTAAAAAATAATAAACCTAAGAGAAAATGGAAATTTTAGGGCATTTTGTGTTAAATGCTTAATTTTACCGAAATGGGGAATTTTATTCCATGAATGGACCTTAGGTTAAATTTTATTGTATGATTAATTAAATTAAATGTGAGAGACATTTAATTTATTTATTTAGTGTTAACTTTTGTGTTTAAAACTTAATAAGATTGAAAAAGGTTATAGGAAGTCAAATTGGATTTTTCTTCTTGGGAAATATTTATTAACCTTTATATAAAAAAAAATATAAGATCACGTATATAATTAAAGGGGTGGCCGGCCATGTGGGAAATTATTTGGGTGGAACAAATGTTTTTAAGTTTAATCCCATTTTAAATATAATGGTTAAAGGCACCAAGTGGATACTAAAACACTTGAGTGTTTTTAAGATATTTTTTAGAGTTGTGTAAGCTCTTCTAACCCCCAAAACCGACCACACCCTCTCTCACTTTCACTATCATCTTTTTGAAAACTCTCTCAAGTTTTCTCTCCATCTTCAACCTCAAGAACACTAAGGAGGCTTGGAAGCATTTAAGCTTTGGTCTAGGAAGGGTTTTCCCTAAGGTAAAGTTTCAATAAACTAGACTTTTGTAAAGTTATAACCATAGATTTTCAAATAACTAATTATCTATGTTGTTGGGGGGAGTTGGTTAAGGTTTTCAAAGGTTTTTGAAGGAGCCAAAGCTAATAAGAAGATCCAAACCTTAAGCAAGAACAACAAGAAGTAAAAAGTTTACTTTTTATGGTTATTATTGCATGGTTTTTATTTTTAAGTATTATTTTGTATATTTAATGCTTAAAGTTTTTTATTGGTGATGTAATAAGGTTATGGTAGTTTTTTTATAATTTTTGTGATGCTTGTGTATTGGTTTTTTGAAAATAGGGACCAAAACCCCCAAGGGTTTTGTTGGAAACCCAAAAACAAAATACATGTTTTGAGCTGTCACTTCCAAGAGGTCAAGCATCCAATGTATATTGATTTGTAAAATTTAATTGTACTGCGATGTTTTTGAGATTTATTACATAAAATTGAGCTTTTGAAACACTCAAAAATGTTTAAAATTGAGTGAGTTATGCTATTTCAAAGTTTAGGTAAAAAACTATTTTTTTGTATTCTTAATTTCGGGACCAAGTTTTGACAGCCACTGTATAGGGAAAATGAACCCAGTTTTTTCTAAAGTTTGGTGGACATATTATTGGCATAACCTAGTATTCCACTGTAAAATTTGGTAAGAGAATACTGAAGAAAGTTATTAAGTGTCAAAGTTTGGAAAAAATAAGGACTTGAAAATAAGGTCATTTTTATCTCATTGTTGGAAAATAATTTCACCAATAAAAAATGCACTTTTTGATCTAAGATTTTACAAAGACTTAAAAGGAATACCAAAAATGGAATTGGAAAATTTCAGTAACAATTGGGTAAGTAAATTCCATGTTATGAGCTAACAAAATATGTAGTTAAAAATGTGAAAAATAAGGTTTTCACACTAAGTGCAAAAATGAGATTTTGGAACTTAACGTAAAAAGTAAATTTTGCTTATTGCAGGATAAAAACTTGGCAAGTCTTGAAAACATATTTTGACCTAAAATACCACTTTGAGTTTAGTGGGAATTATTTTTATTCTTTCTAAAATAAAAGAATTTATTTATTAATAAGTTATTACATTAAAAGAGGGTTTAAAACCCTATATTTTGAGAAAATAATTGAGTGAATTATTTTTCTAGTAAGTAAACTTGATTAATTGACTTCGGAAAGATTAACTAGTCAAGATGGGAAATTTTTAACGGTTTTTCTAATTAAGACAAATTAGGCAATTTTCTTAAAATGATTTTTAGAGATTAAAACCTTACGAAAAATAAAAAGAAAATTAAGAGTTTATTTTCTTTAAAAATAATTAAGGAATTTAATTAGTATTTTCAGGATATAATACCGGCTAAAATCTTTTATATATTTTACCGACTGTTGAAAGTACGGGTTAATAGCGGAACTTTTAAAGAATAAGATATTTAGCGGATTGTGGGAAAATACTATTGTGATACCCAAGCCTAGGTATCGAGACCATAGGATAGGTCTCCCTGAGACTTAGGGTTTAGTCTCAAATATTTTTGTATGAATTTCCTTAATGAGTTTAAAACCAAATATAGATCTTTAATCCTTACAAATTTTTTTTTTTAAAATGACCTAACTACCCAAAATAATAATAATGAATTATGAGGGCCATAATTAATCCGAGTATACTATATGGATAACTACAGTATTGGCTAAGCGTAAGTGGACTGAACGTTGGAGGGTGAAATCCTACTTAGTGCTAAGGACTCCAAGTAAGTCAACTTATATTGTGTGGCTGCAACATGAAACGACTATTGTATTGTATGTTAGTATAGGGACACATGCACATATATACACTGTCGTAGAAAGTTTCTTAGAGACGTTAGTCTAGTGAGTGCTGATTTGGAAAATATGATCGGTAGATATCCGTCATATCCTAGACGGCTGATCCACGTCACACTGCTTGGTTTTATTATGTCCAGTTCATTACCGCGACGAATTGCCAAGAGGTGAGGATTGCTGGTTAAACCTAGGGGAGCCAAAATGAATGGGACCTAGGGGCCCTCATGCTTACTTAATCAGTGAACGGTTAGAACCTGAGTAAGTGCTCTGATAATTTATTCCTGGATAGCAGTCGTGAATATTGGCCATTATGTGAGAGTGCCTAGAGATACTAGGGGTTGCCAAGTTTGAGTGAGGTTGAACACCCTAGGGGCAACTGCTCACCAGCACCACTGATTAACATAGAAGTCTTTGTAAACTCGTGTAATTTCGATTACACTCTTGGATAAGTAGTGACGCCCTAGGTAACTTGATGGTTACCCTTGTGAGGGATTTACTCTTGGATAAGTAGTGATGCCCTAGGTAACGCGATAGTTACCC
This sequence comes from Humulus lupulus, assembly GCF_963169125.1. Taxonomy (NCBI): domain Eukaryota; kingdom Viridiplantae; phylum Streptophyta; class Magnoliopsida; order Rosales; family Cannabaceae; genus Humulus; species Humulus lupulus. The sequence continues at coordinate 67,976,866 of NC_084796.1, forward strand.
TTGATGGGGCTATTTATTGGCTAGATCATAGTGTTGAGACTCGGTTCTCTCATACAGATTAGCATTTATGCTGGAGGGCGTGTTATGCCCGAATTGTTGGAAGTTGTCGAGCGTTGGTCTCGAATTATATTGTGATACATTATATCTGCTTGCTCTGTGATTTTCTGAGTGGAGGTATTTATTTGTTGATAATAAATAGTTGTGATATAATATATCTACTTGTTCTGGGATTTTCTGAGTGCAGGAATTTATCTGTTTATATGAAATTAATTTGTCATTGGTTATCAAGCATGACCATAAGTTTTCCAAGGTGCTTTTGCCTTCTTGAAATTGATTGTGTAGGGTTCGGATGGATCTGGAACCCTAATTCTCTGCATGCTTTTGTTTTAAAGTTGAACTTACTAAGCATTTTTGTAATGCCCCGAAATCCCTAATGCGGTTTAATGGCTGGATTAGTAGGCCAGAAGGGCCATAATTGTTTAATTATGCCATTAAATGAATATATGCATGTTTATGTGAATTATATTATAATATGATGTTATATGCATGCATGTGGGTCCACATTTGATTACTATGATATTTTGGTAATTTAGCTCGTTGAAGGCATATTTGTATATTTGGGTGCATATTGTGATTTGTGAATGAGATCCCATTATTATGGAGATATATTCAAGCTATTCGGCATGAGACAGTCTTATATTTCAAATTAGTGGTTTTTTCATAATGGGGGTCTTTTATTGGGATATTGAGTAATGAGAATGTTATTTGATGATAAATTGGGAGTTATTGAGATCAGGAGGAAATTCTGGAAGTTTTGACTATAATGTCCCCGGGGGTGTTTTCGGGACCCCAAGCACTAGGTTTTATTTGAGGTTACTTAAGTTTGAAGTAGCTTGTCAGATAGAACCATACGTTAGAAAACATCTCATTCTCTTCCCGTTAGTTCATTTTAACGTTTGAGGCACTTTCGAAGAAATCTCGAGTTCTAGGAGTCGGAATCAAGCGAGGATTGAGGCACAGCGATCCTAGGAAATATTAGATGCTTCTTGACTGCAGGATTTGACGAGAAACAACCAATCAAAGGTAATCTAAGTTTTAAGTTTTGAGTTTTTAGAGTTTCTAAGCTTAGAATTGGATTTCGTGAATCGTTGAGTTTTTGGTTCGTTTGAGCCTCAGGATTTGATGGTTTTGGATCATTGGGAAGCTTGGGAACTTTGATTTGTTGATTTGGAAGTGTTTAGGTATGTTTTTGGAGGGTTTGGGATGATGGAAAATGAGTTGGTGGCTGGTTCTGGGTTGGGGGCCGCGGCCCTAGCTCGAAGAAGCAGGAGGGAGGTTTTGGCCTTGCTGGGCGCCACGGCCCTGGGTATAGGGTGCCGCGGCCCTAGGGGCCGTGACTCAAGGTGTTAGGGCCGCAGCCCTTGGGCAGTTTTGAGCCCATTTGGGTGTTTTGACCTCAAGAACTTGGTTTTTGTAGAGTCCAAGAACTTTACTTAGCAAATTATTTAGTAGTATTATAGTATGTATAGTATTATCTTTGTTACTGTGGATTTTTGGTTCAGACCGGGAATTATTTGGACACTCATAGTAGTACTTATAGACTTTCTAAGTTTAACCTATAGTTTAAGAATATTAATTTTAACCTAAGGTTTGATTATATAGCTGATATTAAGAATAATATTTATTATACTATAAGGTTTAGATATCAACCAATAGGATTTTAAGCACATGTTATGAATGGTGATTAAGGATTAAGTATTTTTTAGGATTAAATTTAATAAGGAGTAAAGTTTGAATGTTATAGGGTCAGTCAGCAGCTTTGAATACGTTGAGGGCTTAGTCAAGGCTGTTTACTCCATTCAAACTTAGCTAAAAATGTGTAATTTCGTGTTTAAATATTCAGCGTGTGCCGATATATCGCAGCTATAGGGGGCGATATATCGCAGCACGTAGATACGAAAAACACGAATCGATGCACGGTCACCTCGGGAACAATGGTCCAGGCGATATATCGCCTATAGGGGGCGATATATCGCCTCCTCCAGCATAAATTCAAACATTTTTTAATTCTTTTCCTTTCAGCCATTCAAACTTCTTCATAAGTCCAGCATCTTTTGAACGAGTCTTCAGCCTCTGCTGAACGATTATTCAAATGATTTTCACCTAAAAAGCCATTATTTTTATTCAAGTAAAATCAAGATACTTTCATTCCCAAACTCTATAAATAGGACCTAGTACCCAGCCATTATTCACCTTTTACTCTAAGTTCAGAAGCTGCTAGTGCTAAGTGAGTGTGAGAGTGTAAACACCTGGTTGGGAAATCATAAGCTTATCAAACACTTTGGGAAGTAAGGTTCTTTAGTATTTCGGTTGTGGATAGATTGGTCTTGCAAGTCTTTGAGGTAAACCCGAAACTCTATTTCATTTGCTTCATGTTGTTTTCTTTCTCAAAGCCTTCTACTCAGTCCCCTAACCTCATTCTTATTTTGGTTAGGGAATCCAAGTTCTTAAACACATAAGTTTCGGTAAGTATGTTTTTCAATGGTTTAGTCTTTCCATCCTTTTCATTTCTTCTTCTTCATAAGACTCACTCTTTCTCATATGGTTTTAGGAGTGTTCCAAAAAGTTCCAACTCAGTCCACATATCCCGGTAACTTTGGTAAGGAAAATAGGATAGAATCTATATGTGTATTGCTTATGTGTTATGTTATGAAATATGATATGTTATGAATATGTTATGAATGTGTATGTTTGTAGGCTTGGGCTTATGCCCTATTTGGCTAACAAGACCCCAAAAAGATTATGGGCATATGCCTACTTAGCTAGTAGGACCCCACTAATCTCATGGGCATAAGCTTGTTTAGTCTATGGGACCCCAAGTAATAATGGCCATTATAATAAGTGTATGTATTAAGTGTTATGATATGTCTTTACGTTTATTATGAAATTATGTTTATGACTATGTGTTAGATTTTCCTTGCTGGGCATTAGGCTCATTCCTTTTTGTTTTATGTGCAGGAAAATAGCTTTAAGAGGCGGTAAGATTCGTGGACGCTTAGAGGATGTGTATCGATGGTGAATGGAGTCAAGGGGCCGAGCGTTATTCGATTCGAGGATGTAGTTACTGTTTTATGTCTTTTTTATGGTTTTACATGTATTTTCCGCATTTCTTATGTAATGTTTTTTTATTAAATCATGTTTTGTTTTTAAAGACAATGGGATCCCATATCCTTCTTAGTATTTATTTGTAAGTAACTCTTATTTTACAAGTTACTCAATAAAATTATGGTATTTTCGTAAAAATGTAAGTTTATGTATAGTTTCGTTAATGGTCCAAAAAGTCTAGATTAGTGGGTCATTACAGTTTTAGGCCTCGGGATTGTTCCTACTACCCGGATTAGTGGGGATTGATGTCCCGGAGGCTAGATCCTGGTTTGGGAACCTTTGATGTTTATTTTATTTATGGTGTCCCGTATTTGGTTATGACTAGGTGACCGCTAAAGGGCTAAAATTCAGATCGTTCTCAGGGGTCGTTCTTTTATTCGTTCTCGCTCGAATCAGAGGTAAGCAAATTGCACCCCATATGTGACATGCATGGTTATTCAAGAGGCCTGTTGAATGTGTAAATGTGGACATGGATTGATTATTGAATGCTTAGCAAATCTTGCTCACTTGTGCATGGTACTGACTAATTAGTCAGAATTGGCAAAGGTGTCAATATCAACTGTGAAGCTGGAACTTATTAGTCAAGTTCGACAATGGTTCTGGGCACTGGTCACACAGTGCTGACTCATAAGTCAGGAAGACCTTAGCGTGTTCAATGCAAGCCAATAAAGATTAGATCTAATTGATATCTGCATTAAATGACTCAGAAGAGCGTTAATGCCGGACCGACCTCAAGTTCAATGAAAACTAAAAGGGCTTGTGTGACTTACTCATCAGTCACTCATCTGTTAAGTTAGAGACCTACCCATCGGTCTCTCATCTGTTTAAGCCAGTGACTTACCCAGCAGTCACTCATCTGTTTAAGCTAGTGACTTACCCAGCAGTCACTCATCTGTTTAAGTTAGTGACTTACCCAGCAGTCACTCATCTATTTAAATTAGTGACTTGCTTGTCAGTCACTCATTATGGTTTACCAGAACCTTAAGTCATATTCACTTATCTGCTTAAGAGCTATAAGCTCTGTGTGATTATAATAATAACCAGTTGTTAATATCTATATGCTATATTGTGTTTTCTTGCTGGGCCTTGGCTCATGGGTGCTATGTGGTGCAGGTAGAGGGAAAGAGAAGCTCACCCAGCCTTAAGTGGAGAGCTTAGGTGGTGATGTGTACATATGCGGTCGCTTGACTACCATGGCCAAGGAGTTCTCATAGGAACTAAGGGGTTTACCCTATTTTTGCCGCTTAGGTCGACGGTTTTGTACATTTGAAACAATAATGACCATTTTGAGTTGTAAATAACTTGTAAAAGTTTTGATGGGCCCATGAATAGTTTTATGTATCAAATAAAATATATCCTTTCCTTTGGATTGGTTTTCCACCTTAGCCTGTTAATAACACTTAGATGCACGTTTTTAACCAAAGAACTCAGGTAGCGAGTTAAATTTCCGATGCATCGTTCACCATAACTGTTATGGGGTAGCCAGGGCGTTACAACTTGGTATCAGAGCGTGCCAAGGTTAAGGTTCCTGTAGACTGGCTGGGCATGTACACACATCACTAAAGTCAAGATCGACTCATGGTTTTGTAACTATTTATGTAGTTATATGCATAACTGCTTAAATATAGTATATATGCTTTGCTTGTATGCTTGAGACACTATGTTAAACCTGTGCCCTGAATAATACATTCTCAGCAACCGTGTGCTGATTTGTACTGAAATTGCTGGAACATACTTATTAGTATGGTTGATTGTGAATTATTATGTGATACATGATGGGTGCTAAATGCTATAAACATGTATCTACTTGTATAATTGTATGACTGTGGAATATAATAATTGTCTGCTTGTTCTTGGACCGTAAGGCGGCAAGAGGTTTAGTTATTAGTACCTGACTGGCCGTATTGATCATTATTTCAGCAAGGTATCCGTGATAAGAATGAATCCAAGGCAGACAGATACTTCAGCTGGCCAGAGTGATGAAGGACAGAATAATAATAGTCAGGGTCAGGAGAATGACCAGTCACAGATTCCACAGCCAGCTCCTGTAAACTGGCAGCAGATAATTAGTGATCTGCAGGCAACAGTGTTGAGATAAGGAGAAGAGCTTCGTCTCAGACAACAGCAAGCGCCTACAGTGGCCAGTGTATCACAGGCAACCCCTGTGTCGGTGCCAGCGGCAGAGCAGCTGCCTCATGGGAACCTCTTTATGAAAGGTTCAGGAAGCAACAACCTCCAGTATTTGAGGGCAGTGCAGATCCTGCCAAGGCAGAGCAATGGATGAGTATGATTACCACTATCCTTGATTTCATGGGGGTAACTGGTAATGAGAGGGTGGCCTGTGCTACTTATATGTTTCGGGAGGATGCCCGGATTTGGTGGGAGGTTATTACCCAGACCAGAAATGTTAATGCCCTGAGTTGGGAAGAGTTTCAGACTCTGTTCGACGAGAAATACTACAATGATGCCATCAGGGCAACTAAAGCTGAGGAGTTCATCAGGCTACTTCAGGGGATTTTGTCAGTCAGTGAGTATGCCTTAAAGTTTGATTGTTTGGCAAAGTTTTCCATGGAGCTGGTGCCCACTGATGGGACCAGGAGAAAGAGATTTTTTCAGGGGCTACAACCCAGATTAGAGTGCAGAAAACAAGATCTGGCGTGATAGTGCAGCCAGAAAGGATTTCAGGAGGACATGTCCTCCATTTGTGGGCTCAAGTAGGGGTGGAGGCCCCAGTGATTAGAAGAGGAAGGTTCCTGACACCTTCCCAGTTCCAGGTCCTGATAGACGGCCCCGTGGTATTTCAATGGGTCGTTCAGGTGGTAGTGAAGCCTGGAAGACTTGTTCTGAATGCCCTAGATGCAAGAGGCGTCATTTGGGAGAGTGTAGGGCAAAGGCCTGCTACTTGTGTGGAGCAGTAGGTCATTTTAAGAAGGATTGCCCTCAGGCAAGAAAAGAGGAACCCAGGAAAGTGGATAACTCGGCCCCAGCTCGAGTGTTCGCATTGACACAAGCAGAAGCTGAGGCTTCTCCCTCAGCAGTTACAGGTCAGCTTCTTAGTGTTGGAACCCTTTATAATGTATTGATTGATTCTGGTGCTACACATTCTTTTGTTTCTAGTTTAATTATTGATAGACTATGTAGACCCTGTGATTTTTATGCTGTGGGGTTTGGAACTTTGTTACCCACTCGAGAGTTAGTGGTATCCAGGAGATGGGTCAAATCTTTGCCAGTGACAGTGGAGGGCAGAGAGTTATCAGTGGATTTGATAGAGTTGGTTATGACTGACTTTGATATAATATTGGGTATGGATTGGTTAGCAAAGTATGGGGCAACCATTGCCTGAAGGTGAGGATCCTTTTGTGTTTGTTGGTATTGTGGATGGACCTCGCATACCTATGATTTCTGTATTGAGGGCTAGGGATCTATTGCAAGGAGGTTGTATTGGATTCTTAGCCAGTGTGGTTGATACCACCCAGGTCGTGCCAGTGAGACCAGAAGATACTAGACTTGTTTGTGAATTTCTGGATGTGTTTCCAGAAGATTTGCCAGGGTTGCCACCACACAGAGAAATTGAGTTCGTTATAGAACTGGAACCAGGGATGGAGCCAGTGTCTAGAGCGCCTTACGAAATGGCCCCAGCTGAGTCGAAGAATTAAAAGTACAGTTGCAAGGACTGTTGGATTTGGGTTTTATCCGACCTAGCTTCTAACCTTATGGTGCGCCAGTTCTGTTTGTGAAAAAGAAGGATGGTTCTCTGAGGATGTGTATTGATTATAGGGAACTGAATAAGTTGACAATTAAGAACAAGTATCCTTTGCCAAGGATAGATGATTTGTTCGATCAGTTGCAGGGTAAGAAGGTATTCTCAAAGATTGACCTTCGTTCGGGTTATCATTAGTTGAGGGTCAAGGAGGGAGACATACCGAAGACTGCTTTTCGTACTAGGTATGGGCATTATGAGTTCCTAGTTATGTCTTTTGGATTGACTAATTCCCCTGCTGCTTTTATGGATCTGATGAACAGAGTGTTCAAGGATTATCTGGACCAGTTTGTGATCGTCTTCATCAATGATATTCTGGTATATTCTCAGTCTGAGTCAGAGCACGAGCAGCATCTGAGGTTGGTTCTACAGAGACTGAGGGAACACAGATTGTTTGCAAAATTCAATAAATGTGAGTTCTGGTTATCTCAGGTATCCTTTCTTGGGCACATTGTCAGTAAGGAGGGGATTAAGATAAATCTAGCAAAGATTGAAGCGGTCAGAGATTGGCCAAGGCCAAACAATGCTTCTGAGGTTATAAGTTTCCTTGGATTGGCAGGTTACTATAGGCGTTTTGTGGAAGGGTTCTCAAAGATTGCTACTGCATTGACAGAGCTGACACGCAAGAGTCAGAAAATTGTGTGGTTAGATAAGTGTGAGAACAGTTTCCAGGAATTGAAACAGAGATTGATTACAGCTCCGATTCTGAGTCTTCTGATAGATCATGAGAAGTTTGTGATTTATTGTGATGCTTCTCATCAGGGTTTGGGCTGTGTTCTGATGCAATCAGAGAAGGTAATTGCTTATGCTTCTCGTCAGTTGAAGGAGTATGAAAAGAGATATCCCACTCATGATTTAGAGTTGGCGACTGTGGTCTTTGCTTTAAAGATATGGAGGCATTATCTTTATAGGGAGAAGTGTGAGATCTATACAGACAACAAGAGCCTGAAATACTTCTTCACCCAGAAAGACTTGAATATGAGACAAAGGCGTTGGCTGGAGTTAGTGAAAGATTATGACTGTGAGATTTTGTATCATCCAGGAAAAGCCAACGTGGTAGCAGATGCTTTAAGCCGGAAGGGTCCGGGACAGATTTATGGTATGAGGCTGATAGCCAGAGAGTTAGGTGATGATATGACCAGAGCTAGTATAGAGTTGTTGGTGGGCCAGCTGGCCAATATTACGCTACAGTCTACACTGTAGGAGAGAATTAAGGAGGGACAATTGAGTGATTCACAGCTGATCAAGATCAGAGAGGATGTTTTGGCTAGAGCATCCAGAGATTATACAATGTCTGATTTAGGCTTGTTGAGGTACAAGGGGTGGATATGTGTTTCGTTAGACACTGCATTGAGGCGAGAGATTCTGGATGAATCTCATACTACACCTTACTCTTTGCATCCCGGCACCACGAAGATGTATCAGGATCTGAGATCGTTGTATTGGTGGCCAGGGATGAAGAGAGATGTAGTAGAGTATATGGCTAATTGCTTGACATGTCAAAAGGTCAAGGCTGAGCATCATAGGCCGGCAGGGTTATTACAGCCTCTCGATATCCCAGAGTGGAAGTGGGAAGACATCACGATGGATTTCATGGTGGGCTTACCCAGGACTGTTGGTCAGCATGATTCTATTTGGGTGATAGTGGATCGCTACACCAAGTCAGCTCACTTCTTGCCAGTGAGGACTACTTATACAGTTAACCAGTATGCAGATCTCTTTGTGAGAGAGATCGTGCACCTCCATGGAGCACCGAGGTCGATCGTGTCAGATTGGGACCCTACTTTTACTTCCAAGTTCTGGGGGAGTTTGCAGAAGGCCATGGGTACACTATTGAAGTTCAGTACTGCTTATCATCCTTAGACAGATGGGCAATCTGAGAGGACAATCCAGATATTGGAAGACATGCTGCGAGCATGTGTGCTGGACTCTGGTGGATCTTGGAGTAAGTATCTGCCTTTGATAGAGTTTTCCTACAATAACAGTTATCAGTTTACCATTGGAGTTGCACCTTATGAGATGCTGTATGGTAGGAAGTGCAGATCTCCCATTCATTGGGATGAGGCAGGTGAAAGGAGATACTTGGGTCCTGAGGTAGTTTAGAGGACCAGTGAGGCCATTGAGAAGATTAGAGCTCGGATGTTCACTTCTCAGAGTAGGCAAAAGAGATATGCAGATCCCAAGCGTAGGAACATGGAGTTCCAAGTGGGAGACTATGTATTCCTTAGAGTCTCTCAATGGAAAAGGGTGAGAAGGTTTGGGAAGAAGGGAAAGCTGAGCCCCAGGTTTGTAGGTCCATTTGAGATCCTGGAGAGGATTGGTCAGGTGGCTTACAGGTTAGCCTTGCCACCGGCGTTGTCAGCCACGTATAATGTATTTCATGTTTCAGCTCTTCGGAGGTATGTATCTGATGTGAATCATATTTTGAGCTATGAAGATCTGGAGCTTGAGGCAGATCTCTCCTTTGAGGAGCAGCCAGCCCAGATTCTTGATAGAAAAGATAAAGTCCTCAGGAATAAGACGATACCTTTGGTTAAGGTGTTGTGGAAGAACAACAAGGTCGAGGAAGCGACCTGGGAGCTGGAGTCAGATATGCAGAGTCAGTATCCCGAGCTGTTCAGGTAAATTTTGAGGATGAAATTTCTATAAGGAGGGGATAGTTGTAATGCCCCGAAATCCCTAATGCGGTTTAATGGTTGGATTAGTAGGTCGGGAGGGCCATAATTGTTTAATTATGCCATTAAATGAATATATGCATGTTTATGTGAATTATATTATAATATGATGTTATATGCATGCATGTGGGTCCACATTTGATTATTATGATATTTCGGTAATTTGGCCCGTTGAGGGCAAATTTGTATATTTGGGTGCATATTGTGATTTGTGAATGAAATCCCATTATTATGGAGATATATTCGAGCTATTCGGCATGAGACGGTCATATATTTCAAATTAGCGGTTTTGTCATAACGGGGGTCTTTTATTGGGATATTGAGTAATGAGAATGTTATTTGATGATAAATTGGGAGTTATTGAGATGAGGAGGAAATTCTAGAAGTTTTGACTATAATGTCCCTGGGGTGTTTTTGGGACCCCGAGCACTAGGTTTTATTTTAGGTTACTTAAGTTTGAAGTAGCTTGTCAGATAGAACCATACGTTGGAAAACATCTTGTTCTCTTCCCATTAGTTCATTTTATCGTTCGAGGCACTTTCGAAGAAATCTCGAGTTCTAGGAGTCGAAATCAAGCGAGGATTAAGGCACAATGATCCTAGGAAAGATTAGAAGCTTCTTGACTGCAGGATTTGACGAGAAACAACCAATCAAAGGTAATCTAAGTTTTAAGTTTTGAGTTTTTAGAGTTTCTAAGCTTAGAATTGGATTTCGTGAATCGTTGAGTTTTTGGTTCGTTTGAGCCTCAGGATTTGATGGTTTTGGATCATTGGGAAGCTTGGGAACTTTGATTTGTTGATTTGGAAGTGTTTAGGTATGTTTTTGGAGGGTTTGGGATGATGGAAAATGAGTTGGTGGCTGGTTCTGGGTTGGGGGCCGCAGCCTTGTTCTTGGGCGTCGCGGCCCTAGCTCGAAGAAGCAAGAGGGAGGTTTTGGCCTTGCTGGGCGCCACGACCCTGGGTATAGGGCGTCACGGCCCTTGCTCCTGGAGTGGCTGGGGGACGCGACTCAAGGTGTTAGGGTCGTAGCCCTTGGGCAGTTTTGAGCCCATTTGGGTGTTTTGACCTCGAGAACTTGGTTTTAGGCCTCGGGATTGTTCCTACTACCCGGATTAGTGGGGATTGATGTCCCGGAGGCTAGATCCTAGTTTGGGAACCTTTGATGTTTATTTTATTGATGGTGTCCCATATTTTGTTATGACTAGGTGACCGCTAAAGGGCTAAAATTCAGATCGTTCTCAGGAGTCGTTCTTTTATTCGTTCTCGCTCGAATCAGAGGTAAGAAAATGTAATGACCCAACTACTCTAGACTTTGGACCATTAATGACTACTTATACATAGATACTAATCTTTAATAGAACTCACTAGTGAAATAATCATAACTTCATTAAAACTTGTAAGACAAATGTTAAACTACATAAAATTTAAAGTAGGATATGGGATCCCATTGTTTTTAAAATGAAAACATAACATAACTTTAAATAAATGGATTACAAAATATAGTGCAGAAAATACATATAAAGCATAATTTTTTTTAAAGGACTGAGAAGCAACTTCATCCTTGAACCGAACGCTCAATCCATCCATTTCCATTCTGCCTCAATACACAACCCCCAAGCTGCCAAGAATCTTTCCGCCACCATAGTTATTTTCCTGCACATATAAACATAAAGGAATGAGCCTAATGCCCAGCAAGGAAAATCTAACACATAAATCATATACATAAAATTCATATCGCAACATATACTAAAACATATCATAAACATATGTCACATATACAATAATGGCCATTATTACTTGGGGCTCATAAACTAAACAAGTCATATGCCCATTAGATTTGTGGGGCTTGCTATCTAAGCAAGTCATATGCCCATAAATTTATTGGGGCTTGTTAGTTATACAAGTCATATGCCCAAGTATACAAACATACATAAGATAACATATATCATAACACATAACACATAAACCATAAGATAACATATAACATAACATATAAAATCTTATCCTATTTTCCTTACCAAATATACCAGGATATGAAAACAAGATTGGGACTTTGGAACACTCCTAAAAACCATCAAAGAAAGGTGAGTATACTAATGAAAAAGGGATGAAAAGAATGAAAGAACTATACCATCGAAAAGATACTTACCAAGAATCTTATGTTCAAGATCTTAGACTTCCCAACCAAGAATAAAAAATTGAGTTAGGATTTTGAGTAGAAAACTATAAGAACTTAATGAAACAATACAGAAATGAACGAGAATTTGGAATACCTTTAATGCTTCTATGACCGAACTACTCCTCGAACCCGAAATATACTATAAACCTTACTTCCTAAGTGTTTATTAAGCTTATAAGGATAAAGCTTATGACCCCAACCCAAGTGTTTGTCACTCTTAAAATAACCTAGCAACTTGCAGACTCTGAACTTAGCTTGATGAATGAACAAATGGCTGGGTACTAGGTCCTATTTATAGAGTTCAAGAATGAAAAGATCTTCATTTAACTTGAATAAAATAATGGCTTTTTAATTGAAAAATATTTGAATTGTCGTTGAGCAGAGGCTGAAGAGTCGGTCAAAAATATGCTGGACTTATCAAGAGGTTAAAGAATAAATTAAGCTCGGTTTCAAAAACATTTAAAAATATGGTACATGAGCCGATATATCTCCCCTAGTAGGCGATATATCACCTGGGCTAATATGCCCGAGACTGGTCGAGGTGGTTGTTCGAAGTTACGTGTTTTTTCGTATCCCCGTATGGCGATATATCGCCCCCTATAGCTGCGATATATCGGCATACGCTAAAATATTAAACACGAAATTGCACATTTTCAGCCTAATTTGAATTGAGTAAACAACCTTGACTAAATCCTCTAACGATTTCAAAGCTGCTGACAGACCCTAGGATATTCAAATATTGATCTTAGTAAACTTATTCCTCAAAAATACTTAATGATCATTAAACATACACAAGACAAGTGTTACTATCTTATTGAGTCTATCTAAACCTTATAATATAATAAATATCACCATCAATATCAGTCATATTAATCAAACCTTAGGTTAAAATTAATATTCTTAAACTATAGGTTAAACTTAGAAAATCTACACGTGTTACTACGAGTGTCCAACTAAATCCCGATCTGAACCAAAATCCATAGTCATAAAAATACTACAACTATTACTATTGCTACTACTATCTAACTAGCTAAGTAAAGTTCTTGGACTCTACAATTCTCCCCTACTAAAAAGAATTTCGTCCTCGAAATTTACTTACCAAATAACTCCGGATACCGGCCTTGCATGTCCTCCTCCAACTCCCACATTGCCTCTTGTTCAGAACAATTACTCCATAGGACTTTGACTATAGGAATGCTCTTGGACCGTAACTGCTTCACCCCCTATCCAGGATGCTAACCGGTCATTCCTCGTAACTCAAGTCTTTTTGGAGCTATCATATCGTACTTGAGGACGTGAGATGGGTCTGACACATACTTGCGTAGCATCGAGATGTGGAACACGTTGTGACTATCTGCTAGTGCTGGCGGTAGGGCTAGTCTATACGCAATTGCTCCCACTTTGTCCAATATCTCAAAAGGACCTATAAATCGGGGACTAAGCTTGCCTTTCTTCCCAAACCGCTTTACACCTTTCATAGGAGATATCTTCAAGAAGACTTGATCTCCGACTTTGAATTCCACATCGCGTTGCTTGGCATCCGCATAGCTTTTCTGACGGCTTTGAGCAGCAAGCATACGCTGTCTAATAAGCGTTACTGCTTCTTGAGCTTGTCTAATAGCTTCGGGACCTAGAAGCTGCCTTTCTCCTACCTCGTCCCAGTGCAACGGTGATCGGCACCTCCTTCCATATAGCAATTCATAAGGTGCTAGCCCGATCGTTGACTGGTAGCTATTGTTGTAGGAGAACTCTATCAGCGACAAGTACTTATTCCATGATCCTCCAAAATCAAGTACACATGCGCGTAGCATATCTTCTAAAATATGAATCGTACGCTCGGACTGCCCGTCTGTCTGAGGATGAAAAGCTGTACTAAGAGTTAACTTAGTACCCATAGCTTGCTGTAAACTTCCCCAAAATCTCGATGTAAACACCGATCCTCTATCCGACACTATTGTCTTGGGGATTCCATGCAACCGTACTATCTTTTGCACATTTTCTAATGGGCCCAAATAAAACCTATCATTTTATGAATGTTTTATTTAGCAAAATCCATATATTAATCAACACATATGGGCCACTATATGCATCTAAGCCCAATTGAAAAAATACCACATATAGTGCAAATAAATATGTTATAATTGGATGAGCCTAATCAAGTTACTATATGAGCAAGTCTGTGAATTTATGTGGAAATACCACAATTTATTTCATTTGCAAAAATACCACAATTAATTTTCTAGAATTTATCCAAAATTTAAATTAATTAAATTTTACAAAAATAAATAAGTCAATTTAAATGAAATTTATCAACAATTAACATAAGTTAATTTAAATTTCATTTATCAACAATCAACTTCGTTTAGGTCATTTTGAAAAAGTATTAATTTAATTTAAATAGGATTTATCAACAATTAAACAAAGTTAATTTAAATCTCATTTATTAAAAAAATATATTTTATTAATTTGTTTTAAAAACGTGATATTTTTAAAATTTAACCAGTTATAAATTTTTAAACAAATATCACTAGCTGTTTTTGAAAAAATATCATAAACAATTAGACAAATTCAAATATCCATAAAAATATCTAGTCAACAAATTTTCAAATTTTAAATAATTTAAATATTAAAATCCAGAGAATAGTCAGATATTAATATCTTCAAATATCAGATTTAAAAAAAAATATCATGTATTAAAAAATATCTTTAATATCTGATAAATTAATTTTAATATTTTATTATTTAAAATTAATTAGTTAACTTATTTTTAAATTTTGAATTTGAATCTTTGTAGAAAATATATATTTTTTTTAAATTTCAAGCAACAAAAATATCATATTTAAAAAAATATATTTTTAAATAATAGAAAAAATATGATATTTTTGTATTACCCATTAAAAAATACATTCAAAATTCAATTTTTAAGAAAAAATCATCGCAGGTCGCAGCCAGAGCCCAAAAATTTAAGAAAAATTAATCGCAGGCCACAGACGGTGAAAAGGTGGTCGCGGATAGAACTCGAAAAAATATAAGGAAAAACTATCGCACACTGTGGCCAGTGAAATGGGGGAAACAGCCAGATCCTAGAAAAAAAATTATTAAAATTTTGTGTAATTTTTCAATCCAAAAATGTTTTCTAAATAATTTTTACCATGTTTTATATCAAATAAAGCATTTATAAATATTAATTGCTAATGATTACATAAGAATCAATATGCTTCATAAAAAACATGAAATCCATCAAATAATTCAATTTTTAACATGTTCCTGCATGGAAATAAAGATTACCATAAGGCTCTGAGGCCAGTTATTAGGAAAAACTTATATATGATCTTAATTATTTCCATGTAAATCATATATTAAACACATTAATATAAGACAACCTAGAACATGTTTCTACAATTGAATTTAAATAGAGATAATGATAAGAACAATTACATTATACGCAGTGGAATGAATAAGTCATTTCTTCAATTTCTCTAACCATTGTATCCTTTTTGTCGTAGAGTATCTCCAAGAAACTGAACCGATCTTCAAATTTCTTCACAGCCTTCCAAAGTATCCTTAGAATCACCTATACTAGAGTGAGAAATTCTCAACAAATGAGATAGATACAAAGAGAATAAGAATAGAAGAGAAAATTGAGGCTTAGAAAAGGACTTATACTGTAGAGAGTATCTAAAACCTAGAGCATCAAGAATAGATCTTCTAATCTTCAGTCAGATAGTCGTTCTGTCTTCTTGTGATTCAAAAATCTGATCTCAACTCTCACTTAGCATTCCTTTTATAGACTCAATTAGGTCATTTATTTTAATTAAAAATCAATAAAATAATAGATAATATCAGCCATTAGGTTGAAATTCTCATGGGCTTTAGGCCCGTGAAATTTCTCATTTAATTATAAGCCCATTGGTCTTAAAATCAATGTCTGTATTATTTTCTATTAACTGATTAATTAAATAATTATTTAAATCCTTTATCAAATTAATTATTTATAATTTGAACCTTGATTTAAACTTATTTATTAATTTAGACACAAATTTGTCTTAATTAATAAATCTACCATAAAATCTATTTTCTTCTCTTAAATTGACCTGTTCAACTTTGATAATTCTAATTGATAATTAAATCAATTGATTGATACTATCTATATGATTTTATCCCAGGTACAGTGGCGACCATGGGCCTATGAAATCAAGCCCCAATAAGTTAACATAAATTTAACAAATAAATTTACTAACTTATTAATTCCTCGTGACTCCACTAAAGACTCAAAATTGGACTCTTGAATTCATAGAACGCTCTATAACAAATATGGATACGTTATTAGTTATCCATTGTTACAACCATAATTGTTAGTCAATCCTCTATAGACAGTCTACAATGTGATGGGACTAAAATACCATTTTACCCCTCATTGTATTTTATCCTTAAAACACTTAGTTCCTTGTAAATGATATTTCAGTAAACTAATATTAATTACTAAAATGAGATCTCTATTATTTAGCACCTTGAACAAAACAAAAAGGAAATCATTGTTTTACTTCTTCATAAGATGCTATAGATGTTCATATCTACGATTAACACTCCCACATAATTATACTACCGAGTTCCCAAGATATAAGTATGGACTAGTCCATAGGGTATGCTAGTAATGAACAAGTCAAATAACTCAAATAACACAATTAGTTAGAATACTAACCACTTAGAATTGAGATTGAATTGACCTATGGTCAACTATATGACATGAATAGAATAGATAAGAATGGTCTGTTTACTTATCCTATCTATTGTCAATATCGGTCCAGTCTGATGTAACAAATACATCCGATCTTATCTACTTTGCTAATGTTCTAGAAAGAACATAAAACTACAATGTGTAAGTAGATTATATGGTAGATTGGCAAGTCAGTGTAAATCCTGTGCATTGACTTATCTGAGGACTTACTTATGTTTTAAGATTTAATCATATTTATATTCCAATGTGATTACGTCACTATAAATATGATTAGCTATATGCTTGGGATTTAATAGAAGTTTATATTAAACAAATAATAAGGAAATTAAAACATGTGAGCAAAGTGATTGACCAAGTCAAAAATTGATTTCTATTCTTTTATTGATAATAAAATGAGATTACAAAGAAATTTGGATTTAATTAGGGCATAAAACCCCAACATAGGCGACTCGGGCTTTATACCTTTTATCGTTTGGAATTTAGAAACTCAGTATTGATTCACAGACGCTTAGTCCTCGGGAAGAAGCTTAAGTTCTCCTCCCTTAGGATATTTAGGTTTAGGCTTGTGCCTGAGTATAGGTGACTCGAGTCTTATTAACCTTTTGTCCTTTTGGAAATCGGGAACTCGGTGTTGCTTCGCGGGCTCTTAGTCTTCGTGAAGTAACTTGAGTTCTCCGCCCATAGGTTAGGTTTATTTGGGACACTAGGTTTACTCTCGGACCGTTCCCTAAGTCGTTTCTCATGAAATTTCGCAAGCTTTGACACTAGGTTTACTCTTTTTATAATAGGCTTAGTTCCCTAGGTCATGCTCCACGAGCAGTTACCTCTCAAGGTGACCCAGCTATGCCCCCCAAGTGATCGGAAACTAGTAAGCATTCCCTTGTTCATGCCAGCGAGTGGGTAGTCCTCGGGTAGTAAAACGTAAATAAATAAAAATTTAAAAATACAAGAAAATTCTCTGAATTTCATCTATCGTGTTTTGCACACACGATTTTCATTAATGTGCCCGGAGGCTACAAATGATTCCAAAATTTAGAAAATATAATCTGATTATATTACTAGCAATATCGACAAAGATGCTCAGCAATCCAGGTGTGGGACCAATTTGTATGTTATGGGACACATTATGCTATCGACTTGGTATGGGCCTTCCCGGTTAGGGCCCAACACTCGAGCACCTAGATCTTGGGTTGCTAGGAAGACTCTTTGCAACACCAAGTTTCCTACCTCAAATTTTAATCCATCACTTTGGAATTGAAGTATCTGGCCACTTTCTATTGGTAGGGCGCTACACGTAGCTGTGAAGCTTCTCAGAATTCCTGAACAAGGTCCAGTGATTCTTGAAGTAAATCATGATTTGTGGTCGGGTTGTAAGTATCTCGACGGCGCGTGGAGATTGTTGCCTCCACTGGGAGCATGGATTCATACCCATGGAGAATGGAGAATGGCCAGTGAAGGTCCTAGCAGTGGTGCGATAACTCCACAATACCTTAGGCAGCTCCTCGGGCTAGACGCCTTTTGCTTGTTCTAGTCGTTTCTTCAAAGTGGCCTTAAGCATCTTGTTTTTCGCTTCCACTTGTCCATTTACTTGAGGATGAGCTACGAAGGAGAAACTTTTCATGACTCCATACCTTTCACAGAAGTGGGTAAACAACTATTTGTCAAACTGTAGGCCGTTGTCAGAGACTATCTTCCTCTGGAGTGTTAGGATTAATGCCCTAAAAGCATGTAAAGACAATTTTATTATATTTGAATGTTCTAATTATTGTTTGAATTAATTATAGAATAATATTAAGAAAATTTCCTTTTCATTCATGAGAATATGATATTTTATTAGTACGAGAGAATTAAGATCATATATAATGAGTAAAATAGTCAGTAACATATTAAAGTATGCAATCTTTAATGAATGCTTACTAGTACAGTTTGCTAAGCATACGAGATGTGCGTAATCTAGATTCAGATTACTGATATGGATAGAAATCTTAGTAAAGATGTTGTATATAATAGAGATTATTTATGACAAGACCGATGAGAATTAATTATCTTTATAAACTTGTCGTTTGACATACAGATTTAATTCTTATCATAATAGATGATCATTTGTAGATCTGTCTAAATCTTGAATATTCATGAACTCCTGTTTGTGTTTATTGGATCTTTTGATTCACTCGTTAAGGTTTCTTAGAATAATGAGACTAATGACTTCTGTTTTGGAGATTCAATATCATGGATAACTGGGAACATGAATTACAATATTTGAATCCATTCTTTCTTAATGGATCAAATATTTGTTCCCTTGAGGGTTAATTTTGGAACTGAATAGTTATTGAGCTCAAATCTATAGTTAGATTATAGATTAATTATTCGTTAGTGAATTAATGGTACTTAAGGATCAAGAGGTAATTAGAAGGGTAAAACTGTAATTTTTACCAGCTCTAATTAACGAACCAATAATGGAGGATAAAACTACATATATTGATTATATCAATGGACTACAAGAGAAAACTCTGTAAATATAATTCTATAAATACTTAGAGTGAAATTCCATATTTATAGTGGAGTAATCATGGAATTAATAAATAAGATTATTAGATTAAAGAGTTTGAGTAATAATCTGGTTTATTGGAGCTTCGTATTATAGGTTCATGGTCCCTAAATCACCTTTGTCCTACATTGTCAAGGGTAAGGATGTCAAAAGAAAGATTTGTAGAGAGAATGACTAAATTGCAAATGAATTAATTTTCCAGGGAAAGGAAATAATTATGTAATAATTATGGGTAATTAATTAATTGTGAATTAATTAATTATTTAACTATATAGTTTTTATTTTTAAAAACTATAGGTTAAAATTAATATTAATCTTGTTTAGATTAATATAAAGAGAGTTAATAATAAATATATTATTTAGAATATGATATTTATTTATTTAATTTAAAACTAATATTTTAAGATAAAGTTAATTTTGAATTAACTGATATTTATGTTAGGATAAATATATTGTCTTAAAAGTTGATTAAACAAACAAATGAGAAAATTAGGGAAACCCTAATAGGGTTAAGCGACACACATTGTACAACACAGTGTGTGGTGCCTAACTCAGGGTTTTTTTTATCTTTCAGATTTGATTTTTGAATTTCAAATAAATTTGTTTAATTGGTTATTTAATTATTCTTTTTAAATATGATTGACATAAATAATTAAATATAAATATCAAATCAGTTTTAATATGAATTTTATTTTTAACAAAATAAAGATTATTTAATTAGATTAAATATTTTTATATAAGTTTGATAGTACGTGACTTTCAAAAGAAGCTTTCATTATTTTTATGAGATTGAAAATATAGACTCTCTCTCAAAAGTTATAGTTTTCTTTAAACTTGAAAACTATTCTAAACCTCATCTCTCAGTCAAAACTCTCTAGATCTCATGTGTTGAGTATATCTACAGAGTCATATGAATCAACCTTTTGAATCCTACGTGCCCACACACGTTCTTGTGTGTTTGAGGATTGGTCTGGAAGATCAAGGTGTGAGCTTTTAGATTAATGAATAGGAAGATTGTTGATTATATACAAAAAGATTCAAGGACACTTGATAGGCTACAAGAGGTAATCCCTGATCTGTTTTGAATGTGGCTTAATGTTTATATATGTATATGATCCTGGCTTGTATTAATATTTATTAAAATGGGTTTATATATTTCTCTGCGCACCTTTGATTTGATCATTTAATACCAACATGGAGCCCGTAACGACAAACGATATTTTTGATGACGAAGTCCAACACCTTCTTAGAGGTGATGGTAGCGAGAGGTTCTGCCTTGAATCACTTCGTGAAGTAGTCGACTACCACAATAGCGTACTTTACTCCCCCCTTCACGTGGGTAAGGATGTCATTAAGTCAATGTCCCAAATTGCAAACGACCAAGGAATTGTCATCTGAGTGAGCTCATTTGGAGGAGCTCGGGGGATGTTGGCGTAACATTGGCATTTGTCGCACTTCTTGACATAATCCATCGAATCAACATTCATCGTAAGCCATAAGTATGCTTGCCTTAGGATTTTATTGGCGAGGCTCTACCCCTCAGCGTGGTCACCACAAAAACCCTTATGCACTTCTCGGAGGATGAGTTTGGCTTCTTACTCGGACACACATCAGAGTAGTGGCAATGAATATCCTCACCTGTACAACTTAATGTCCATGATTACGTACCAAGGCACTTGATAAAGTTCCTTCCTAGCCATTTTTTTTTCTTGCAGTTACTCTTCGGAGACAAGGTTCCTCACAATAGGTTCCATCCAACCGTCCTAGGGCTGTACCACTTCTACCCCCTCGGGAGTTGTGA
Source organism: Humulus lupulus (assembly GCF_963169125.1). NCBI lineage: Eukaryota > Viridiplantae > Streptophyta > Magnoliopsida > Rosales > Cannabaceae > Humulus > Humulus lupulus. Next base: position 67,997,731 of record NC_084796.1, read on the forward strand.
TGGTCGGAGAAGCCAAGTAATTAATCAGAATCACGCTGAGCAACTCTGCATCTTTGGTGGTAGCAAGCTTGGCTAGGGCATTAGCATTAGAATTCTGCTCCTGAGGAACTTGTCGAATGGTAAATCTCTTGAAGCTGTGTAGCATCTCTTGGGTCTTGGCCAAATAAGCGGCCATCTTGGTTCCTCGAGCCTAGTACTCTCGGAAGACTTGGTTCACGACAAGCTGAGAATCACTGTATATTTCGAGGCCCTTAGCTTTAAGCTCTAGGGCAACCCAAAATCCAGCGATCAAGGCTTCATATTCAACTTCATTATTTGAGGAATAAAAATAAAATCTCAAAGCGGTGTGAACCCTATGTCTCTCAGAGGACACCAAGATAAGGCTTGCTTCGACCCCATTCTCATTGGAGGACCCATCCACAAACAACTTCCATATGGGCTCGACCGCCTGGGCCTCCTCAGGTCTTTCAGTGTTCCCATGCACTCCGTGATAAAGTCTGCCAGTGCTTGTCCTTTAATGGTAGTCCTCAGGTGATAAGTGATACCAAACTGGCTAATTTTAATTGCCCATTTGAGGAGTCTCTCGGAGTACTCCGACTTTTGGAGGACTTGCCTTAAAGGCTGGTTGGTAATGACTTTGATGGGATGCGCCTGGAAGTATGACCAGAGCTTCTTAGAAGCCATCATCGGACAAAATGTCAACTTCTCCATGAGTGGGGATCTGGACTCTGCCCCGAGGAGTCTTTTACTCACATAGTATACGGGGTGTTGTACACGGTGTTCCTCTCGAACCAGGGCAGCACTAATGGTGTTCTCGGAGACAACTATGTAGAGGAGAAGTGGATGGACAATCCATAGGCTTTGACATAATTGGAGGATTCGCCATGTGTACCTTAAGCTGTCGGAATTCCTGCTCACATTCCTCCTCCCATTCAAACCTTTGACCTCCTCAGAGGGTGTTGAAGAAAGGGATGCACTTGTTGGTAGCCTTATGATGGGTGTCGTATGCCGTATCAAATTTAAATATAATTTATCAATATTTTATCAATTGTGTACCTTAGCTACTTCAGTATAGTGCTAAATAAGAGTTGAACCCACGAGGACTATGATAAAATTATTATTCAAAATAAAAACTAAACAGAAATTAGATAGGGATTTTAATTTTAAAAACTAAAAACATAAAAAGAAACAATGATCAAAGATTAAATAACAAAGGAAAAAACGATATTAAAGAAATAGTAAAAAATTACTCTCCAGCTTCGACAATCAATTCATCCACAATCATAAATAATATTCCCTATTCCCAATTAAACTATTAGCCCCACAGATAACACTTAAGCAGTCAATGATCCCAGATTCCCTGTTATAATTAATTAAAGTTAAATGCTCTTAATTAATCCTTTTCACTCAACAATAAACCCATTAAACATGCAATTCATTTAATCGAGTAAAAGCATTACACTCTATGGAAACATGTTAATATAGACAGCAAATTCATTAAGCATGCAATTCATTTAACCTAGGTTCTATTTTTCATCACAACCAAAATACCCATCACAATATCCTAATTGTAATTTATCACTCTACTTAGAATCACTATTAGGTGAATAGAAATCCTAAAATGATAGTAGAAATACAAAACCCTATTTAGTTGGCCACTTAACAAGATGTCACAATATTCATAACATTAAATTAGAAAAATAGAAGCAATTCAATATAAGGGAATAAAATGAATAAAATTTATGATTGCATTCAAGATCTCATGTCTAGGGTTTTGAAATAACCATCAACTACAAATAAAACTACGCCATAATCATAGTCATATTCACAAACATATATATTCAATGAAAATAAAAGAGTTTTGAGAAGAAAGAAAAACTAGATTGAAGAATGTATATGCTGATGTCTTTTCTCCTCCTCTGCTGCTCTAGCCTCTAAAATTTTCATTCCAAAGTAATATTAAAAATTCAACCTTATTCCTTTTATAGCCCATTAAAAATTACATTCAAAAATCAAAATTTAAGAAAAATTTATATCGCAGGCCGCAAGCAGTGATTCCTAATGGCCGCAACCACGGTACTTTTCTGGGCGTACTACACGCGGTGGCTGCGGACAGGAGATTATGGTGGTTGTGGCCACTAGTCTCTGACTCCCAGGCCACGACCAGTGATTCCTGGTGGCTGCAACCACAACCCAAAATCCGCTCGCATGCTTTTTCTTCGTAATCTTCAACTTTAAGCTTGAACCTCGGGTTTAGGGACTTCTAAAACACTTTAAACTCATCCTAAACTTCATTTTCTCGAGTCCTATCATTGAACATCAGTTCTTAACCACAAAAATACATCAAATTCATCAATAATACCTTATAAAATATTTTATGGCTTAAAAATAAAAGACTTGTAAAACAAAGCTAAGAACACCTAAAAACAGTTGAAATTAACATTATCTAAATGCGAAAAGATAACAAATATAATATCCAAAATTCCCTTATCAAATTCCCCACAGTTAGACTTTGCTAGTCCCTTAGCAAAACAACTAATAAAAACTAAAAACTAAAGAAATAAAAGCATAAGCAATGATTTTGTCGAAAGCGTTAATTGTCTCAAAAATTGATCAAACAAATACGTTATAAGAAAAATTCGAATTTCACATTTCTCAGAATTTCAACTCAATGCCTAGTCACCACTTAAACTCAATCTATTTATGATTATGCACAATTAAACCTACCAAAACACAAACATTTGAATCAATTTATACATGCCATAGTATGTTTTAAAGTCTCACATATAATAATATTTTCATGAAAAACATCCACTCCATATACATTAACCAATTGTTCTCAACTAATGTAAACACACATAATCAAGAATCAAAAGGTCTTTAAAAGCTTGTAATGTAAGGATAAGGTTGAAGGTAGATGAAAAGGGAATATTTAATCTTAAATCACACCATAGCCTATTTTTTTTCTTTCTATTCTCTAAATCTTCCCACAAACTTCCCATACACTTCAAAAATACATAATATCTCCCTTTCATTCTTTCCACATTGATCTTACTATTTCCCCCACACTTATACTTTTGCAAAACCCTTTTTTTCCAATATTTCTCTTTGCATATTTTTTCTCTGTTTTTTTTTCTATTCAATTCAACTGATTGGGAGAAATAGTAGATCAAATACTTTCACATTATATTCCAATAAAACAATGCAACTTCCCCTTCTTACAATCCATAACCCAAGCCACCAAATCAAACAATCATATAAAACTATGGTGTAATGGGTCACAAAAAGGATAATAATTTTAAACTGCAAAAAGTTTAGATATTGGATTATAAAAGAAAAAGATTAGTCATTATGGTTGAAAAATGGGAAACTAGGATATTCAATTTCATAGGTAAGCTTGAAAGGCTCAAACGATCCAAAGAACATGCCTTAATCATCTTCCTAATTATGTGTACTTAGGATTTTGCCTCGAACAATTAATCAATGGTTTCCAGAGTGGTCGAGACTATATATAAGTAATAGCATGCATAAATATATCCAAACAATAGTGAAAATGTAAATCTAATTATATACACATTATGTTTAAAAATCAAAGATCAACCTTAAGTAACAATCATACAAGAGTTAAGCACACAATTCATGCATAATTCATCAATTTCCTAGGAGTAGTCTCATCTCAATTAGATGTTTTATCATTAACAGAACCCTTTCAACACAACCATGCTTATGACAACCTAAGAAAAATGACATAAAAACAACATAAAAACAACGCAACATAGTAAAAATAAAAACAAAGCAGTTCAATTTCAATTGTTCCCTTCCCCCACACTTAAACAGTACATTGTCCTCAATGGAAAATAAAAGAAAAGATAAAGAAAAATAAAAATAAAAACTCCCTCTACCGAAGTAATTGCTCACTCATCAGCATATTTGCCTATAGCCCTAATTTTTTTTATTATTTATTTAAATATTGTGCCTTATTTTATTTAATTATTAAGTGTTGAGAATTATTTTATTTGTTTAAATTAATTGTTAGAATTGTTTGGTAGAATTTTTTTTAATTTAATTGTTAATGGTTTATTTATTTTAATATGTGAATAATTGTGTTTTGGTTGAATGCACCAATGTTCATGGTAAGTAGTGATGCACTTGAGAAATTGTGTGTGTGCATGTGCATGGTTGCATGGTGAGCATGCACTAGTTTTCCATGCATTTTGTATTTTCCTTTTTATTTTATTTTATGGTTTAAAAAATATATATATAAAATAAATAGGAATTAAGAAAATAATAAATAGGGTAAGCTTTTGTGTTCACACAAAAGAGAATTGAGAAAAAAGTGTAGAAAAAAAAAAGAGTTGCCTTTTCCTGATTTCTCGTAACCCTGGACCCAGTCTCAGTAAAATAGGCATAACTTAGGTTGTGGATATTATATTTAGACACTATTGGTATCTTTAGAAAGTTGATGAAATTTCCTACAAATTTTGAGAAGTAATGTTTTCCCTAAAACGCAACAAAAAGGGGTCAAAATCGAGTCCTAAGTCACAGGACCCTAGAGTTACGAGAATAGCTCAAATTCCCTTATTGGTCATGGACAACCAAGGAGAGAGAGAAAGACAAGGGTAAGGAATATATGATTTCCTAATTACTCTATTTATTTTTTAGATAAGTCAAGGGTTTTATTGTATTGATTTTGGAGAGGGAAATTATGAAATGATAAGAGAGAGATTGGGTAATTGATTCTAGGTTTTTATTTGGCTAGAATAAGAAGGGAAACAAGTGATCTCTTGTCTCACTTGTGCATTGGGGCTATCGTGCAAAGAGAGAGAGAGAGAGAGAGAAGTAGAAGCGTGAGACTAGAGAGAGAAGGAGAAGAAGAAAGGAAGAAGGGAGAAGAGAAAGAAGGAGAAGAAGAAGAAAGAGAATTTGGGTATAGATATTTTGTTTTTTTTTGTTTTTTAGTACCTTGAATCCTCTAAGTTCTTCTCTCATCTCCTTAAATTCTAAGAACATTTTCCTTTCTCTTTGTTGTGGGTTTCGAAATTCATAGGGTATCCAAGAGGGTTGGTCATAGCTTTTGTGTTCTTGATTCTACAATCAAGAGAGGTATTGGAATCTCTAACCCTTATCCTTGATCTATCATTGTTTTGAGGTGCTGATCATTTTTGTGGTTTTGTAACAGTGTTGATTGATTTATTTGTTGGAGTTGTTTACTGTTGTGATGATAGTTCTTAGGTATTATTTTTTATGTTGGCATTTTTTTTATTTATTTCTCTAGAAACATGTTTGGGTGCATTTTATGTGAGGTGAAAGAAAAAGAAATTTGGAAGGTTGATGCATGAGGGTTTCGGCCAAACATGTGTGGTGATTATATTATTATTTTCTATGTTGCTATATTTATATCATGTATTGGAAAGATAAATTGGATAAAGGCATGTTGGGTCATTGTGGCTTTAAAAAAAAAAGAAAAAGAAAAGAAGAGGAGATAAGTGTGGATATAATGCTTTGTTATTGTTGCTATTTCTCTTATCGAATTGAACAAATAAGTATAATGACGTGATTTCTAAATTTTGGTTGTTGGACTATGTGTATTTCAGAAATAGCATGCCTTAGGCCTAGGTTTACTTGCTTTATTTTTGCATAAAATAAATCTTGAAATAATGTTATGATAAGAGCATGTTAGAGTTTCTTGTATTTTTTTTCACTTGCCCATATATATAAGCATGGTTGTTGGAAGTATAATATTGCATGAGGGTAGCATAATTTAATTGTCTATGTGATGATAGGGATTTTCTTAGAATAACAATATGATAATAGTTACATGCTAGGGTTTGTGATTTAATTGTATAGATTTAAACACATGTATGGTTATTGTGTAAATTTTGTGAAGCATGATGAAAAATATGGATTATTGATTTGTTAAACTTGCTGATTTTGATGATTAAAAGATTTAGAATATGATGAAAATAATGATTTTGCAAATGCTATGATGTTTTTAAGAAATTAAAGGGAATTTTAACATGCATTAAAAATGGTGTTTTTACTCAAATAAATACCTTTAGATTTTTTTTTTATATTTTAGAGAAATTATGGGATTTTAATTTCAAGATGGTGATGTGGGGAGTTCCAACGTCAGGGTGTGTATGGCGTCGGGGTACCCTATGGGCGAGAAAACGATCAACTTAACGCCAATTTCTAAACAATAATGTTATGTTTATTTTTTTAAAATTTTCAGAACTTATGAGTGGGACTTGAACTTTATTTATTTTTAAAACGTTGCACAAAACTATTATTTTTATCTTTAAACTATTGACCCAACTTGCATGTTTTAGCAAGGTCCCACTGGGATTTTTCAAATAATAAGTGGCTTTCTTCTATAAGCTTATGAGTATGCAAATGTTTTACAAAGTATTAGATTAGGGAATTTTACAAATGGTATCAAAGACGGGTTTTCCATGTTTCCAAGGACCTCCCCATACATGCTAAAGACGGGAAAATCTCACCTCACCGCGTCGTAAGTATTTGTTTTCTGTGCTATTACTTGTTTCTGTTTTATTTAATTTTATAGTTTTGTAACTGCAGTATAGTAAGATGCCTCCTGTTTTGAAAACTACTAAGAAAAAAATACTCAAGGAAATTCGCGCAATACCCAAGGTTCAGCATGAGGAGGATCCCTACGATTGGAGGATTGCGGTGTTAAAAACAACAACAGTGGTTTGTGATCTTATTCAAGGGATCATGAACAAAAGAGGAGCAAGTTTATGGCCTAGAGAGAAATATTGGGTATTAAGGGAAACACTATCGATGTACTCCGAGGCCCTTCTCCAGTTAGACAGAGCATGTCACGACGTCGTTCAAGACAACCTGGACTTTAGTACCATAGAATATGTAATATATGATCTCATGGACAACTACAATTTTAGTCGTGAGGAGCTGGTGTTGGTAAAGATGGATAACGGAGAGATAGAGGAGCGTTTGGAGACAGTACACGATGTGGAAGGAGCCTTTGCATGTCAGTAGGTAACTCTTGCCATACCACGAGTGACTGCTAGAATGAGGGTGATGGCGAGCACTCCCGACTACTTTCACATCCCTGAAAACGTCTTTGATTACAGCTCAGGAGACGAGTCCATAGTTGAGGACTAGAGTCCGTCGCGTAGATCGTTCCATGAAACGTTAATGAATAAGATGGGATTTATTTTTATTTTTTTAAAAAGGGGACCATAAAGATTTATGTTTTTGGTTATTAAACACTTTATGAGTTGTTTGAATTCTTGGAATAATTTAGAACACTTTGAATGCTATGGTTTGATACTTTTTCCTCTTGCAAATTCTAAATGATGTGGTTTTGAATGTATAATTTTCACGAATATCTATCAAACCATTATGCAATTCTCCATCCTTATGATTTTCTTTTGATGCCTTAGAATATCATAATGTTGACTAGAGGAAAATGAGGCAAGGGAAGAGGAGGAGGCCGAGTAAAGGGTGTCTCCACAAGGACTAAGGCCACGAAGACCCTTGATATAGGAATGCCATCAATCCAACCTGTAGCTCCAGCTGCACCTCCAGCTACACCATCTGTGGACCTGGCGGCAGAAGTAGCAAGGTTGAGAGAACAACTAAGGCTGACAGATGAGGAATTGGCACATGCTAGGAAAGCACTCAAAGTGCCCCAAATGCCCCAAGTGCCTCAATTTCTAGTGGCGCAGCCTTAGCTGCCAACACCACCACCTGCACCACTACCTGTAACTTATGGGTTTGAGCCAGTGTATGAACATTTCAGAAAACAAGCCCCACCAACCTTTGAAAGGAAAGTTGAACCCATAGTGGCAGTGGATTGGTTAAGATCGGTCATGGCCATCTTCAATCATATGGAGTTAAATGATTGTCAGAGAGTCTCATGTGCAGTCTATTTACTCAAGATGGATGCACGAATATGATGGGATGTAATTAAATAGACCCGTGATTTGAATACCATGACTTGGGCGAAATTTGTCCTAGCTTTTAACAAGTCGTATTACAGTGCGGCCGTGCTAGTAACCAAGGAAGATGAGTTTGTAACTTTGGTACAAGGAAACCTATCTGTCACTGATTATGCACAGAAGTTCGATAGGTTGGCAACATTTTCTCCTAAAGTTGTGCCAACTGAAACTCTGCGGGTCCAAAGGTTCATGAGGGGACTCAAGCTGATCATCACTAGGGATGTTATGATGACCAGTGCTGAAGTGGTCAGCTATGCAGAAGTACTTGATAGAGCACTTGAAGCAGAATATTTGGAAGATCAGATATGGAAGGATAATGTTGCTAGAAGAGAGACCTACTGAAACAAGGGCTTCAATGAGGGTAACAAAATGAAAGCAAATGAAGGGCAGAACAGTGGCACTGATAAGAGACCAAGACCCCTAGCCACGAATAACAACAGTCACAGCATTCCAAACCACTATAACAACTGTAACAATCGCTATAATGACAGGAACCGTGGAAATCACCAAGGCAACTGTAACGCCCTGGTTACCCCAGAACAGTTACGGTGATCGGTGAACCAGAAATTTGACCCGCTACCCGAGTCATTTGGTTAAAAACGTGTTCTAAGTGTTATTAACAGGTCAAGGTGAAAAACAATAAAGAGGAAAGGATATATTTTATTAAGTATATAAACTGCTCATGAGCTATTCAAAATATTTACAAGTTGTTCATTATACAAAATGGCCACTACTATTTCAAAATTTACAACCCCTCCGACCTAAGCGGAAAAAATAGGGTAAACCCCTTAGTTCCTCTGGGAACTCCTTGGCCGTGGTGGTCAAGCAGCTGCATATGTACACATCACCACCTAAGCTCTCCACTCAAGGCTGGGTGAGCTTTTCTTTCCCTTTACCTGCACCACATAGCACCCATGAGCCAAGGCCCAACAAGAAAACACAATAAAGCATGATATAATATCAACAATGATCATAATAATCATTCAGGACTATCAGTCCAAAACAGATAGGTGACAGTCGCAAAAGTCGCTAAATTGGGAATAACTCCCTTCAGCCTTGTGACGATAGGGTCACTGGGGCTCAACAGGTAAGTAAACCTTTCCTTAGCTTAAGCAGGATAGGTGCATGGTAACTGGTCACCAACATAACCTTCCTCATGACCATGGAGTCATAACCCTAGAACATCGTTCCCTAGCCATGTGACAAGCAGTCACCTGGGCCTTATGCCCTGGCTCTTAGTAACTAGTCTTAGACTAGCCAAGCGCTTATAACTTCAACGACCTTAGGGTCGGTCCAGTGTTAATGCCTTAGAGCCATTCAACAATGATATCGATTAGATCTAATCTTCATTCGGCCCTGCGTTCAAGACGCTTATGCCGTTTCTGACTCTTAGGTCAGTGTCCCTGACTAGTCAGTGCCATATAAAGGTAATCAACATTCATTAGCATTTGATATGCAATCCATGTCCACATTTATCAATCAACATGCCTCAATAACATTCACGCATGTCATATATACACAGGGTGCAGTTTTCTTACATCAGGTTCGAGCGAGAAATATTATAAGGACGACCCCTGAGAACGATCGATCTTTTGGTTCCTTAGCGGTTACCTAATCACAACCAATTATAACCTCCATTAATGAGAATCCACAATGAAAGGGTCTTAACCTAAGCACCACCGTCAAGACCTCGAAACATGCCCACACTGTGAGTAGATTCGATCCCGGGCCTTAAGGATTGAAACCCTAAGTCAAAAACCCTTAAAAACACTCAAAACGGGACTTTGAAGGAACAGGGTAGCGCTACAGCGCTGACCCCCTAGCGCCCCAGTGCTATACTCAGAACCTCCAACACGCCCAAAAGCCTCCTGAGTAGCATTGTAGCGCCCTAGGGTGGGCGCTATAGCGCTACCTCCAGACCAGATGCCCCTTGAAATCTCCTTTTTCATCTCCTTCGATTCCAACCTGATTCCAAAGCTTCCAAATCCCATTTTTGATGCCAAATGAACCCAAAAACCATCCTAGCATACCCCAAACATCACAACCATAGGAACCCTAGCTAAAACTCCCAACAAACCCAAGAGCTCAACCTAGAAATCACAACTATAAAAAAGAACTAAAACAGGGCAAACCAGGGAATTCTATGGTTATAAACTTACCCAAAGCTCAGCTTATGATGCTCTTCAATGGAGGAACACACTCCCAAACTCCCAAGGCCTGCTTCCCAAGCCTGAATCCTCAATAATTGTTCAAAAATCACAAAGAAAGTGAAGGAGAAAGAAGATACGGGAAGGCTTAGAAACTTACTCTGTTTTTCTACCTCCTTCTCAGCCAAAATGGTCATATCTATCCTAGGGGTAAAATGACCATTATACCCCTAGGTCAATTTAAGGTTTCTAAAGGCTTCCAAGGGAAAAATTGGTATTTTCCACCTATCTCGTTAATCATAATTAACGCTCTCCAATTCCCGCTATTCTCAATAATCTCAAACACAAATATTTGATATCCTGTTACCCTTTAATTCCCTGTAACGTTCTAACCCTTAAAATCACCCCGGGACTCATCCCGAGTCCCGAACTTAAACCTGTTGTGACTAGACCACTAATCAATATTCCAAGATCGTCTCATGCCGAATAGCTCGAACAAACCCACATTATAATGTGGTCTCACATATATCACATACATGCATACAAATATACAATTATACCCTCAACGGGCCAAATTACCATCACACTCCTATAATTAAAATGTGTACCCGCATGCATGCATTTAACATCATATTATAATATAATTCACATATACATGCATATTATTAGTTAATGGCATAATTAAACAAGTATGGCCCTCCCGGACTACTAATTGTTAGGAAAATATTGTTTTGCCTCAATGGAAATGATTATAATATTACAACTCTATGCAATAATATTACAAGTAAATATAGATTGATTAAATAAGGTTACAACTCTATAACTGAAAATACAAATAAACCAAAGAAAGGGAGAAGATGATGATGAAGAAGAAAATGGTGGCAATACAACTCAAAGTAAAATGTTACAAGTAAACTAAAATGTTTGAAATAAAGAAAAGAAGATTACAACCTTTGAACAAGAAATACAAGTAATAGGAACAAGAGAATAAGTAGAAAACAATGCAATAGAAAGAAGAACAGAAACAAAAGCAAACTCTCACTTACACAACCTAAGTGAAGAGGATTGGGGATCACCAACTAGAACAAGTTATAAAACCTTTGTCCAAAAGCTTATTTCCCCCTAACTCAAGCACTAAGGGATCTCTCTCAGATATTGGAAAAGCTTTCTGGAATTATCAAGCCTCAAGGTGTTTCTAGCCAAGTGCTCTAGTGGATAGAAAAGTTGTGTCTTACAAGTGAGCTATAGGCTCCTATTTATAGATTTTAGAGACACCCTTTGAATTTCAAATTCCACCAACCCCCATGGCTGTTACCAATGTTTAATTGGATTAATATGGAATTAAAAAGGAGATTTGGGAGTTATTTGGGTTTTTTGAGCCGTTCAACAAATATTGAAAAAACTGAAAATTTGGTCAGTTTTTGGCCTGTGGCCGCGGCCAGAGACATTAGTGGCCGCAGCCACTGGTCTCTGACCCACAGGCCGCGGCCACTGACCAAATTCAGCACAAAAATTGTGCTGCTTTTCCAAACGGTTCCAAACCCTCCCAAATGATTTTGTAACTCCCAAAACACATTATTGGGGTTAAAATCATATCTCTAACAGCCATATCACATATGGCTTTTATGAAATTCATCTCAATATTTTGTAACAACAATTTACACAATAAAGGGTAATATTTGGAGGTTACAAATTTGTAACACCAAATATGTTACATTATTTGGATATATCTCATATATCTAAATATTGTAACTCTTTATTATATGTTACAATATGTGACACACTTTGTCACATTTATTTAATCTAAAACATTATATTATAATATAATATAATTTTACATTATATTATAAAATAATATAACACTAATCCCGCCATTAAACAACATCAGAGAATTCGGGGCATTACAACAACTGACTAGAGCACCCCATTTGTCCTAAATGCTCGAAAAGACAACCAAGAGAATGCAAGGCCTACAACAATAAATGTTTTAAGTGTGGTCAGACAAGGCATCTGAGGAAGAATTGCCCACAATGGAAGGCGGGACAGAGTAGTAAAAGAAATTTGGTGCCAGCACAGGTTTTTGCCGTAACTCATAATGAAGCAGCTAAGAGCAACACCGTAGTCATAGGTCAGCTCCCTATATCTGGTATGATGTGTAGAATCCTTGTTGATTCTAGAGCAACTCACTCTTATGTTTCCATGAATATGATTGATAAGTTAGGTATGCCTTATAAACTATTTGAGCATAGTTTTAGTACAATGTTATCATCGGGAGACATGATGATGTCAACTAGGTGGTTACCGTCAACGCCTATAATGATAGAGGGCAGGGAGTGCCCAGTAGACCTTATATAACTGAGTATACCAGATTATGATGTCATACTTGGCATGGATTGGTTATCCAAACATGGGGCGATGATAGACTGTCGGAAGAAGACTGTGGAGTTCAAACCAAAAGAAGGAGAGATCTTTTCCTTTAGAGGAGAAGTAGAGGGTTTTCGAACACCCATAATATCGGAATTGGAAGCACGGAATATGATGCAACATGGTTGTTCGACATTTTCTGGCTAGTGTGGTGGATAAATCCAAGGAGTCAGAGTTGAAACTGGAAAATGTGCATATTGTTTGTGAGTTCCTGGAGGTGTTTCCCGAGGAATTACCAGGATTACCCCCAGACAGAGAAATGAAATTTGTGATCGAATTTGCACCAGAAAAAACACTGATCTCTAAAGCACCCTATCGAATGGCACCTGTGGAGTTGAAGGAACTTAAGAACCAACTATAGGAGTTGATGGATAAAGGGTTCATAAGACCTAGTCATTTGCCATGGGGAGCACCAGTCCTGTTTGTGAAAAAGAAGGACGGTAGAATGAGAATGTGCATCGATTATCGAGAACTCAATAAGGTCACCATTAAGAACAAATATCCTTTGCCTAGGATAGATGACCTTTTTGATCAACTGTAAGGGGCAACAGTTTTCTCAATGATTGATCTGCAATCTGGGTACCATTAGTTGAAAGTAAAGGCGGGAGACATTCCTAAAACAACTTTCAGAACTCGCTACGGGCACTATGAATTCCTAGTGATGTCTTTTGGACTCACTAACGCCCCACCAGCATTTATGGACATGATGAACAGGGTATTTAAGGACTGTTTGGACAAGTTTGTGGTAGTTTTTGTAGATGATATCCTTATTTACTCAAAGACCAAGGAGAAGCATGAGGAGCATTTTAGGTTGATCCTGAAAAGACTACGAGAACATCAGCTATACGCTAAGTTATCTAAGTGTGAATTTTGGCTGGAACAAGTCACTTTCCTAGGAAATATAGTTTCCAAGGATGGAATAGCAAGAGATTCATCAAATATCGAGGCCATTATAGACTGGCCCCAGCCAAAGAATGCCTCAGAAGTTTGAAGCTTTTTGGGATTGGTGGGCTACTATAGGAAGTTTTTCGAGGATTTCTCAAAGATCGCCACACCCTTGACCAACTTAACCCGCAAACATTAGAAGTTTTCTTGGACTGAGAAATGTAAAGAAAGCTTTCAGACCATGAATGATAAGTTGATTTATGCGCCTATCCTTTGCGTTCCCACAAAGGGCGGGAAATTTGTGGTATATAGTGATGGATCAAAGAATGGCTTAGGGTGTGTGTTAATGCAAGATGGCAAGGTAGTAGCTTATGCTTCCAGACAACTCAAAGAATATGAACAGTAATATCCCACTGATGATCTTGAGTTGGCGGCAGTGGTGTTCACACTAAAGAAATGGAGGCATCACCTATATGGGGACAAGTGCGAAATCTACACTGACCACAAACGTCTAAAGTACTTCTTCACACATAAGGAACTGAATATGAGGCAGCAAAGGTGGTTAGAATTAGTGAAGGACTACGATTATGAGATTCTATACCACCCAGGCAAGGCTAATGTGGTTGCAAATGCATTGAGTATGCGGGGACATGGCAGTGCCTCAGCACTACATACAATAGAGATGCCTCTTCAGAAGGAGATTATAATTGTAGGCATCGAACTTGTGACAGGAAGCCTAGCAAACCTCACGTTACAATCCTCCCTACTGGAATGATGGATTGTTGTGGATGAAGCCCTAATGAAGCAAGAGGCTTTGGTACAAGAAAGTGGTAGCAGTGACTTCACAATGTCCAACGGTGGATTGCTGAGATACAAGGATAGGATTTGTGTTCCTAACAATGTTGAGATTAAGGAAAGTATTATGAAAGAGGCGCACACAACACCCTATTCCTTACACCCAGGGTCCATGAAGATGTACCAAGACCTTAAGGTGTTATATTGGTGGCATGGAATGAAGAATGATATTGTTGAGTTTGTTGCTAGGTGTTTGACATACCAACAATCAAAGCAGAACACCAAAGGCCGGCAGGGTTACTTCAACCGCTCTACGTTCCTGAATGGAAACGGGAGGATATAGCAGTGGATTTTGTGGTAGGGTTACCCAGGACCACAAAGCAGCATGATTATGTTTGGGTAATAGCGGATAGGCTCACTAAGTCCACCCATTTCCTGCCAGTTAAGACCACATACTCGGTGGACCAATATACCGAATTATATGTAAGTGAGATAGTGAGACTTCATGGGGTGCCAAAGTCGATAATTTCTGATCAAGGGTCAGTATTCACATCGAACTTTTTGAAGGGACTACAGAGAGCTATGAGAACAAGGTTAAAGTTTAGCACTGCGTTTCATCCTCAGACCGATGGGCAGTTTGAGAGGACTATACAGATTCTAATAGACATGTTAAGATGTTGTGCTTTGGAATTTTTTGAGTCTTGGAACCAATACTTACCCCTAATGGAGTTCTCTTATAATAACAGTTACCAATCAACTATTGGGATGGCTCCCTATGAGATGCTTTATGGGTGCAAGTGTAGAACTCCTTTACATTGGGATAAAGTTGGGGAGAAACAGATTCTAGGCTCTGAGGCAGTTAGAGAAGCTAGTGGGGCAATCAAGAAGATTCACCAAAGGATGCTTACCACACAAAGTAGGCAAAAGAGTTATGCGGACCTTAAGAGAAGGGACATTGAGTTTTTAGTGGGCGAGTTTGTTTTCTTAAAAGTCTCCCTGATGGAGGGTGTTATGCGTTTTGGAAAGAAAGGGAAGTTAAGCCTTAGATATATAGGTCCATTTGAGATTTTGGACAGAGTAGGGCAAGTTGCTTACCATTTAGCACTGCCCCCAGCACTAGCCGAAATGCATAACGTCTTTCACATCTCGATGTTGCGTAAGTACGTGTCAAATCCCTCTCATGTTTTGAGTTATGAGCCGTTACAGCTAAAGCAGGACTTGAGTTATGATGAACAACCAGAGCGTGTTATTGAAAAGGGAATCAAGGAACTGAGATCCAAAAGGATTCCACTAGTTAAGGTCCTGTGGAAGAATAGTACGGAACGAGAAGCAACATGGGAGTTGGAGGAAGACATGAGGGAAAGATACCCTTTTAAGGAGGGTATATTGTAGCACACCAAATTTTTATTTATTTATTTAAATATTGTGCCTGCCACCATCTCATAGTCCTCCAGTTTCCTTTTCTTTGACAAAATTTTGTTCATAAACTTTACAAAACTTGGCATTTGTTCAACGGCCTCAATGAAAGGAATGTTGATGTGAAGCTTTTGAAATACATCAAAAAATTTGGAAAATTTCTTGTCAAGCTTACTCTTTTGAAGCCTCTGAGGATATGGGATCTTGGTATGGTGATCTATGCTTAATTTTGGTTGCTTCTCTATATTCTTAGTAACCTTTCACCCACTCAATTCCTTCTCCTTATCAGACACATTTTTTTTCAGTAATCCCTTTTTTTGTGGGTTCATCTATCTCATGTCCACTTCTCAAAGAGATTACATTGTACTGCTCTTTAGGATTCACTTTAGTAGTGCTCGCTAAGTTCCCTTGAGCACAACTTGTCATTAAAGTTGCCAACTAACCAATCTGAGTATCCAAACTCGTGATAGATGCCCTTGTCTTGGTCGTAAATTGATTCAATACATCAGATTGTGCTTCAGGTTGTTTCATGGGTATTGGCTGTTGTGGTGATCTATTTTGTGTTTGATGGAATCCAGGTGGAGATTATTGGAAAGACTGTTGTGGTTGTGGCTGTGGAGGTGAGAACTGTTGCTGATTTTGAGCGAAAGGCTATTGTGCGGCTTGGTTATTCGTCCATGAGAAGTTAGGGTGGTTCCTCCACCCTTGGTTGTATGACATTGAGAAGGGGTTGTTGGCTGGCCTTTGAAAATTACTTATGGCTTGGAATTGTCCCATAGGTATATTATTCATATCCATGGAAGGACACTAATTTAATGGATGGGAACTCCCACATGCCCCACATAAACTATGTAATTGCAAGGCTTGGGCTGACAAGTTGTTCTGCTGTAACTACTTTATTAGGGATGCCAATTGAGCTGTGAGCATTGAAATGGTGTCTAATTTGATCATACCAGCAACCTTCTTTGTATTTTCCCTCTCTGTAGCCCATTGGTAGTTGTTTATGGCCATCTCCTCTAGTAACTCATAGGCTTCATTAGTGCATTTGCTCATGAAAGCACCCCCAGCTACTGCATCTATGATTGTGCAAGTAGTATTTCCCAACCCATTGTAAAAATTATGAACAAGCATCCACTTCTCAATTCCGTGGTAAGGACACTTCCTTAACAACTCCTTAAATCTCTCCCATTCATCATATGGAAACTCCCCATCGTATTGGTGGAAATTATTTATTTCACCTCTCAACTTTGCAGCTTTAGCCGGAGGGAAAAACTTTACAAGGAACTTCTGGGCTAGTTCCTCCCATGTTGTAATAGAATTTGCTTGCATAAAAAATAACCAACTCTTTGCTCAGTCTCTTAATGAAAATGGGAAAAGTCTCGGTCAGATTGCATCATCACTCACCCCATTCATCTTGAACGTTGCACACAACTCTAAGAGATTGGCTATGTGCAAGTTTGGATCTTCAGTTGGTAACACACCAAATTGGACAGTGAATTGCACCATTTGTAATATTGTCGGCTTGATATCAATGTCATTAGCACCAACTATTGGATGTTTGATGCATGAATGCACTCCCGTGATAGTGGGAAGCACATAATCTCTGAGCGTCCTTGGTCCTTGTTCCACCGGTCCTCAGCCACATTAGGAATCTCAGTAGTAGTTGCTGCCCTTGGAATATCATTTGCCACATTGTTGGCTACATTCCCCTGATTTTCAGCTATGGAAAATTCCAACCTTTTCTTAATCCTTTGGTTTTTTCTGCAAGTTCTCTCAATTTGAATATCTATCGGTACCGGTTCCTTTGGTCTACTTTAGAGCATATACCAATGTTTCCTGAAAGCACAATATTACGACACAAACTGAATTATAATGATAATAAAAAAACAAGTTAAAATAAAACACAACTATGTTGATATTAATAACATTTTCCCCGACAACGACGCCAAAAAATTGTTGTGAAAATTATGTATGCAAGTATAAGCAATCACAAAAAAGTAATAAAGTTGCAAGTGGAGTATTGTTCCCACGAGGACTGTTACTAATTACTAAGAATCTATCTTTATTTCTAATTGATTTGACGAATAATGAATGTAGAATTTACTAAACTAAAAGAAATAAGCAATTAATCACAACAATAGAGAACTCAATAATAGATATATTAATTCAATGGATAACGATATAGAGTTATTAACTTCATCAACTATCCACCTATGCCTCTCTAATGTGAATTTAAGAATTCTTATCTCTATCGTGATAGCAGATTATAACTGAAAAATATATTCATTCTAGGACTTATAACTTTCTACAATAAGCAATTCTCCTACATCTCTGTGGTAAATTAACATATTACAGGCATGAAACATGTAATCCCTAAGCTACACAAATCATACAGGTACTCTCTTCCAATATAAATTTATGATTATTTGACTATAGCATATTTATCCTTCACTTCTCAGAACTCAGGTTAAAATAATATAAATCATGCAAATGGTGATTAAACATTCACAAGAATTAAACACAAGATAAATAATTCACAATATTGATAGAAAATTCATAAAAAAATGCATTAGATAATCATAAGGTTTCAAGAAGAATCCATTAACATTCTAAATAGGAAATTAGTTCATGATAAACATAATCAAATCCATTAAACTAAATATAAATGTATCGCCCTACTGCCTTAGAGTCGTTACTAAGTGAGTTTAAAACATGCATTTAACTCGCTAATCGAGGATTTAAGACAAAAGTGTAATTAAACCATAAACAGAGTCATAAACTTTGAAAATAATTCTATTTACTGAAAATCATGAAGGGTTTGACATTTTGGATCCCAAAACACTGCTTAGTAATATTTACAACTTAAAAATATAACTAAAGTCGGCTAAACGACAAAATCTAGGTTTAGTACAATCATCTCCCAAAATACCCCTGGCCGTGGCAGCCAGGCAGGCCAAACATGTACGCGCCGCATCACGCTCTCCATACTCATGGTTGGTTGACTTTCCCCTTGCCCTTTCCTGCACCACAGAGCACCCTTGAGCCGAAGCCCAGCAAGAAAACCCTTACAACAAGATAACATATGCATATTAAACGCTTAACATATAAACAAGCCATCATCAGGCTCAACACATACGGCCATGCCATCCCAAGCGCTTTACCAGGCCCTGGGTTCACGGTCCACACCGTGAGGATATCTCAGGTATCCTTTAGGGTCTCACCCTAGCAACTCGCACTCCGCGTGCTAAACGCTGCTCCCGGCCCCTTGCCGTTCTTAGTCTTGCCGCTCTCGGCCTTTGCCATTCCCAGCCCTCGTCGTTCCCGGCTCTTTCCGGTCATTCACATATATGCACAAATAGCATAATAAAGCAGATACTTAAACATGAATAAACTCAATCAAATCTGATACGCCCTGCAACACAGTCATATAGGGCCGTGCCCTGCAACATAAGCTCTATGGGCACAACAGTTTTCTTACCTGTCTCCCGAGCTTTCCAAGCACCAATGTCCCGAGCACAGTCCCCTAGTCCAAGCCTCGCTGAAACCCTAGTCACAACACACCAAAAATATCCGTCCATCAAGCTCTAATCCATTAAATAACTTTGGGTCATAATTCTAGTCTTTGGGACATTGAATTCTATCAATCCGGGCAATAAAATCCATCCCGAGCCCTAACTATTGGATTCCCGAGCCTAAAACCTCTTTAAAGCCCAAGAATGTACTAAGCGTCGCGACCCCAAGAACCCATGTCGCGGCCCCCAGCTCAACCGGAGGCCCTGCCTCATTTTTTCCCACACGCACCACGACCCTGCATGTAGGGCACCGCGGCACGCCTCCACTTTCAGGTGCCCAGATGTTCTAAGGGGCCAGGGTTCAGCAAGAACAATGCCGCGGCCCGACCCCTCGAGCCCAGAAAAATCCTCCATTCTTGCCACAAAAACTCATCATATTAACCCCAAAATAAACCCAACAACTGAAGCTAACCATTACAGAAGTTATACCATGGACTCAGCAACAAAACCTAACAGGAATTCTAGGTCAAAAACCCATCAAACTCAAAGATGATTCTTCATCTTTCCAACATGAAAAAATCTTAACACACCATCAGAAATTCAAACATAATTAAGATAATTTAAAAGAGTACCCTTGCTTAATTGAGTCTCTGAGTTAATCTCCTAAGCTCCAAGCTCCTAGCCTCCAAAATTCTAACTTGATTTCTTAGTTTCCAATTAGTTTTCACAAAAACCTCCAAGCTTCCAAGGAAGAAGATAAGAGAGAGATAGAGTGGGAGAGTCGGTTCCTAAGTTCTGAATGTTTCCTCTACTTTGTTTTATTCAACATAAGCTTCTAAGGTTACCTCAAAGCTCGGGGTGCCAAAAATGTCCCCGAGGGCAAAATGGTATATTTCCCCAATATTCTTTCCTAAACATTCTATCTTCAAATATATCTCCAAATATTTATTTCTATAACTCGATAACCCCATAAGACGTCCAATACCTGAAATACCCCTCGACTCGCCCCGAGTCAGATATTCAACCCCGTTGTGACTTTCTAGCTGAACTGCTCCCAAGGATTGTCTCGGATCGTGCAATAGATATATCACAAGTATATCGCATTTATCACATTTATGCCCTCAACGGGCTAAAATTACAAACATGCCCCTAATAACCAAGCAGGGCCCACATGCCTATTTAATTCAGCTAAACATGCATCACTAACCACATACTCATAAAAATACACATATTATAATAATAGATCACTTATTGCCCTCCAGGCACGCTAATCAAGGCCCTAAGCCTTATTAGCAAATTTGGGTCGCTACAACTATCCCCTCCTTACAGAAATTTCATCCTCAAACTTACTTGAACAACTTGGGATACTGCTCCCACATCACTGATTCAAGTCCCCTTGTCGCCTCCTCAACCTTGTTGTTCCTCCACAACACTTTCACCAAGGCGATGGTCTTGCTCCGCAAGGCTTTATCCTTCCGGTCAAGAATTTGAACCGAATTCTCCTCATAAGACAAATCCTGGTCCAACTCCAAATTCTCATAACTCAGTACATGCGTCGAATCTGATACATACTTCCAGAGCATGGATATGAGAAAAACATTATGAACCCCTGATAAGGCTGGAGGCATCGCCAACCTGTAAGCTACCTCTCTAACCCGTTGCAAAATCTCGAAGGGGCCAAAAAACCTAGGGCTCAGCTTGCCCCGAACACCAAACCGTTTCACTCCCCTCAAAGGTGAAACCCTAAGAAACACATGATCACCGCCCTGAAACTCTACACTTCTGCGTCTCAAGTCCGAATAACTCTTCTAGCGACTCTAGGAGGCGAGCATTCGAGCTCTAATCTTTTCAATCGCCTCATTGGTCCTCTGAACCATTTCAAGACCCAAATAACTCCTCTCACCTATCTCATCCCAATGGATAGTTGATCTGCACTTCCTCCCATAAAGCATCTCATACGGAGCCACTCCGATAGTCCCCTGATAACTATTATTATATGAGAACTCAATCAGAGGGAGATACTTGCTCCAAGATCCCCCAAAGTCTAGCACACAAGCTCGTAGCATGTCCTCCAGTATCTAAATCGTCCTCTCAGACTATCCATCTGTCTGAGGATGATAAGCGGTACTAAATCATAACTGTGTGCCCATAGCCTTCTGTAGACTCTCCCAAAACATGGAGGTGAAGGTGGGGTCCCTGTCGGATACCATCGACCTCGGAGCCCCATGAAGTCGAACAATTTCCTTCACATATAATTCGGCATACGGCTCCATAGTATAAGTCGTCCTGACAGGTAAAAAGTGGGCGGACTTGGTATATCTATCCACAATCACCCACACCGAGTCATGCTGTCCCACGGTCTTCGGCAAACCAACCACGAAGTCCATGTTGATATCTTCCCACTTCCACTTTGGAATCCCTAGAGGTTGCAACAACCTTGCTGGCCTCTGATGTTCAGCCTTAACCTGCTAACACGTTAAGCACTTAGCCACGTAATCCGCCACGTCCCTCTTCATTCCCGACCACCAATAAAAGGCTTTCAAGTCTTGGTACATCTTCATCGTACCTGGATCTAAAGAATAGGGGATGGTATGCGACTCATCTAAGATCTCCCACCGGATAATAGAATCCATCGGAACACAAATCCGACCCTTGCAATTCAGTAACCCCATCTCCAAGATAGAGAAGTCCTTAGCCACTTCGACTAAGACATTCTCCCTATGACCTCTCAACTGGGAATCCTTCCCCTATGTGTCCTTGATCCTCTTAAGGAACGTAGACTGAAGAGTGATGTTGGCTAACCAGCCAACCACAAACTCTATACCTGCTCTAGTCATCTCCTTAGCTAGCTCATCCGACATTTGTCTCGAACTGAACAACTATCCTGGGCCCTTCCGACTCAATGTATCAGCCACTACATTAGCCTTCCCAGGATGGGGTACGATATCACAATCTTAATCCTTAACCAACTCCAACCACCGTCTCTAGCGCATATTCAAATCCTTCTAAGTAAAGAAGTACTTCAAACTCCTATGGTCGGTGTATATCTCGCACTTCTCACCATCCAGATAATGTCTCCAAATCTTAAGTGCGAATACCACCACTGCCAACTCTAGATCATGCGTGGGATATCTCTGCTCATACTCCTTTAACTATCTCGATGCATAGGCTATCACCTTACCAGCTTGCATCAGCACACACCCTAAACCCTGTCTGGATACATCACAATAAACCACAAACTTCTCATTATCTGTCGGCAAACTCAACACTGGCACAGTGATCAGACGCCACTTCAACTCTTTGAAATTGTTCTCACATCTGTCTGTCCAAACATACTTTGTCTTCTTCTTTGTCAATTCTATCAATGGCGTAGCTATCCTGGAGAACCCCTCAACAAACCGCCGATAATACCCTGCCAATCCCAGAAAACTCCTCACTTCATGAACATTGCTCGGTCTAGGCCAATCTCTCACTGCCTCAATCTTACTTGGGTCAACCAGAATCCCCTCCTTACTAACAATATGGCCCAGAAATGTAACTTGCGGTAACAAGAACTCGCACTTGCTGAACTTAGCATATAACATATGCTCCCTTAATCACTGCAATACCAAATGTAGATGTTGCTCATGCTCTGTCTCTGACTAAGAGTACACCAGAATGTCATCGATAAATACAATCACAAACTTTTCCAGATATTCCTTGAAAACCCTATTCATCATATCCATAAAAGTTGTTGGGGCATTGGTTAATCCAAAGGACATAACCAGGAATTCATAATGTCCATACCTCATTCAGAAAGTGGTATTTGGTATGTCCTCTTCTTTAATCCTTAACTGATGGTAGCCTGATCAGAGATCAATCTTGGAAAACACTGTTCTTCCCTGTAACTAGTCAAATAGATCATCGATCCTAGGTAGTGGGTACTTGTTCTTAATGGTCAACTTGTTCAGCTCCCTATAGTCAATACACATCCTAAGAGATCCATCCTTCTTCTTGACAAACAACACTAGAGCACCCCATGGTGAGAAACTCAGTCTGATGAACCCCAAATCCAGTAATTCCTGCAACTGAATCTTCAACTCCTTCAACTCCGCCGGAGCCATTCTGTAAGGTGTCCTAGATACTGGCTTCGCCCCTGGTGCCAAATCTATAACAAAAGCAATCTCCCGCTGCAACGGCAATCCTGGAAAATCTGCTGGAAATAAATCTGGAGACTCACATACCAATCTAGTCTCCCCCGGTCCAACCGACACAACCCTAGAGGTATCCACAACATTCGCTAGGAATCCTATGCAACCTTCCTGCATCAGGTCTCTAGCCTTCAGTGCTGAAATCATAGGTACCTGCGGTACATTAACTGTCCCCACAAATACAAAGGGTACCTCCCCTTCTGGTTCAAAAGTCACCATCTTGCACTTGCAGTCAATCGTCGCCCCATACTTTGATAACCAATCCATCCCTAGGATCATATCGAAGTCATCCATCATAAGCTTAATCAGATCAACAGACAACTCCATACCATCTATCTCTACTCGTAAATCTATAATCCATCTCTTAGAGACAACCAGTTCCCCACTCGGCAACAAAGTCTGAAAACCCTTACCATACAAAACACTAGGTCTACACAGTTGATCTATCACTTTAGCAGATACAAATGAATGAGTAGCTCCCGAACCAATCAATGCAGTATAAGAAAACCCAGCACTAGAAATCTGACCTGTCACAACCGAAGGGCTAGTCTCCACCTCAGTCTGAGTCAAAGTAAACACCCTGGCAGGAGTGAGACTGTCGCTCTGCTTTGGCTCCTCTTTCCTGACTTGTCAGCAGTCCTTCTTCAGATGATTGGCACTCCCACAAATAAAGTAGGCCCTGAGCCTACACTCACCCTGATGTCATCGTATGCACCGAGGACACACTGGAAAGCTCCTCCAGTTGTCACCTCTACCCTGACGGCCACCAAAAGCACCCCGTGCCCTCCTATCTGAGCTAGGAGGAACAAATGAATCTGGGGCCTTTCTTTTCTGCTCACCGGAGCCACTACCCCGACTATATCCAATAAAAGGAGGCACCATCCTCCTGGCATCGTTCCTAATAGTGCTCTCTCTCCAGATCTGATCCTCGGCCCCCTCAGCTGTAAGGGCCTTGTCTACAACCTGAGCATAGGTAGTAGTCTCTGGATCCATGGTGATCTTTACATCACGGGTGATCATAATGTTCAATCCCCAAACAAATCTATCTCTTCTTGCCGCATCTGTCGGCACCAAATCCGACGCAAACTTTGCCAACCGGTCAAATTTCAAAGCATACTCAGTAACTGTCAATTAGTTCTAAGTCAGGCTGATGAACTCGTCAACCTTCGTAGCTCGAACTACAACACTATAATACTTCTCATTGAATATGTTTCTGAACTCTTCCCAAGACATAACTTCAACATTCCTCCTCTGAATCACTACATCCCACCAGATGCAGGCATCTTCTCTGAACATGTAGCTGGCACAAGCTACCCTCTCATTCCCTTGAACCCTCATAAAATCCAAAATAGAGGAAATCATATTCATCCACTACTTTGCCCGCAGTGGGTCTGGTCCACCCTCAAAAGTTGGAGGATGCTGCTTCCTAAATCTCTCATATAAAGGTTCCCACCTGTTCTCCATAACAGGCTGAACCGGCACTGGCGCCACAACCTGCTAAACTGACAACTCAGTGGCTCGAGGAGGGGCCTGCTACCTCAACTATCGAAGCTCTTCCACTGTTCGCTGCAATCTTGCTTCCATTTCAGCAAACATCTATTGCCAATTTTGTGGGGCAGGTGGAGGAACCTGACCCCGGTTGTCATCCTCGGCCCTACTGCCGCGGAGTCTCGATGATTGTCGAGGCATCTCAACAAATATGCCTGCAATCAACGACGCCGCTCATCAGGCATGATAACAACATCCAAAACCACCTCCCAATCACATCATTCAACCATAAACGATAATCCACATAACATACAAATAACATATAGCACTCAACAGGCCATGCCCTGGCATCATGCATATGTTAAATCATTCATCATGCTCTGTAAAAGATAAGCAGGCGAACAGGGCATTTAAGCACATATTCAAGCATATAAGTTAATCATTACCAACCGACCCTGAGTTGAACTTGTCACTGAAAGCGAGCATACATGTTTGGTCAATCCCCAGAAACCATAAACCTTGGCTCGCTCTGATACCAAGTTGTAACGCCCTACTGCCTTAGAGCCATTACTAAGTGAGTTTAAAATGTGCACTTAACTCGCTAATCAAGGATTTAATACAAAAGTGTAATTAAACCATAAACAAAGTCATAAACTTTGAAAATAATTCCATTTACTAAAAATCATAAAGTGTTTAACATTTGGGATCCCAAAAAATTGTTTAGAAATATTTACAACTTAAAAATATAACTAAAGTCAGCTAAACGAAAAAATTTAGGTTTAGTACATTCATCTCCAAAAATACCCATGGCCATGGCAGCCAGGCAGGCCAAACATGTACGCACCGCTTCACGCTCTCCGTACTCATGGTTTGTTGACTTTCCCCTTGCCCTTACCTGAACCATAGAGCTCCTGTGAGCCGAAGCCCAGCAAGAAAACCCTAACAAGCAGAATACATATGCATATTAAACGCTTAACATATAAACAAGCCATCATCAGGCTAACCACATACGACCATGCCATCCCAATCGCTTTACCAGGCCCTAGGTTCGCGGTCCACACCGTGAGGATATCCCGGGTATCCTTTAGGGTCTTTCCCTGGCAACTTGCACCCTGCATGCTAAACGCTGCTCCCGGCCCCTTCCTGTTCTCGGCCTTTGCCGTTCCCAGCCCTCGCTGTTCCCGACTCTTGCAGTTCATTCACATATATGCACACATAGCATAATAAAGCAAATACTTAAACATGAATAAACTCAATCAAAGGGGCTACGCCCTGCAACACAATCATATAGGGTCGTGCCCTGCAACACAAGCTCTACGGGCACAGCAGTTTTCTTAACTGTGTCCCGAGCTTTCCAAGCAGCGATGTTTCGAACACACTCCCCTAGTCCGAGCCTCGCTGAAACCTTAGTCACAACGCACCAACAATATCCATCCATCAAGTTCTAATCCATTAAAAAACTTTAGGTTATAATTCTAGTCTCCAGAACATTGAATTCTATCAACCCGGGTGATAAAATCCATCCCAAGCCCTAAATATTGGATTCCCGAGCCTAAAACCTCTTTAAAGCCCAAGAATGCACTAAGCGTCGCGGCCCCAAGAACCCATGTCGCGGCCCCTAGCTCAACCAGAGGCCCTGCCTCATTTTTGCCCACATGCACCGCGACCCTGCCTGTAGGGCGCCGCGGCGCGCCTCCACTTTCAGGCACCCAGATGTTCTAAGGGGCCGTGACTCAGCAAGAACAATGTCGCGGCCCGACCCCTCGATCCCGGAAAAATCCTCCATTCTTGCCACAAAAACCCATGCAATTAACCCCAAAATAAACCCAACAACTCAAGCTAACCATTACAGAAGTTATACCATGGACTCAGCAACAAAACCTAACAGGAATTCTAGCTCAAAACCTCATCAAACTCCAAGATGATTCTTCATCTTTCAAACATGCAAAACTCTTAACACACCAGTAGAAATTCAAACACAATTTAGATAATTTAAAAGCTTACCCTTGCTTAATTGAGTCTCTGAGTTAATCTTCTAGGCTCCAAGCTCCTAGCCTCCAAAATTATAACTTGATTCCTTAGTATCCAATTAGTTTTCACAAAAACCTCCAAGCTTCCAAGGAAGAAGATAAGAGAGAGATAGAGTGGGAGAGTGGGTTCTTAAGTTCTGAATGTTTCCTCAACTTTATTTTATTCAACTTAAGCTTCTAAGGTTTCCTCAAAGCTCGGGGTACCAAAAACGTCCCCGAGGGAAAAATGGTAAATTTCCCCAATATTCTTTCCTAAACATTCTATCTTTAAATATATCTCTAAATATTTATTTCTATAGCCCGATAACCCCATAAGACGTCCAATACCTGAAATACCCCTCGAGTCGCCCCGAGTCGGATATTCAACCCCGTTGTGACTCTCTAGTTAAACCGCTCCCGAGGACTATCTCAGATCGTGCAACTGATATATCACAAGTATATCGCATTTATCACATTTATGCCCTCAACGGGCTAAAACTACAAACATGCCCTTAATAACCAAGCGGGGCCCACATGCATATTTAATTAGGCTAAACATGCATCACTAATCACATACTCATACTAATACACATATTATAATAATAAATCACTTATTGCCCTCCAGGCATGCTAATCAAAGCCCTAAGCCTTATTAGCAAATTTGGGTCGCTACAATAAACATCACTACAATAGAAAGTAAAAGAAGAAGAAGAATAAGAATGATAAAAACTAGTAGATCTTCAATCATTTTCCTCTACATAGTATTTTCTTCGATCTCTCCATGGGGTTCACCCTTAAAAATTCATCATAGTGATGCTTATATAGTTGCATGTGAAATTCTACTTTTTCCCCTGCTAAAAATGCCCTAATTCTGAAGCGCTGCAGCTCTATATTAAAGCGTCGCGGCCCGTGTATGAAATGGAAAATACATCTTGCCTCTTCTTCGACAAGCACTGTGGCCCTTAAGGTGTTGTGTCGTGACTCAAATTCCCCAAACAATAGTGTCGTGGCCCTCAATTTCCCAGGATTTAGCCGTCTCTATCTAACACAGCATCGTAGCTCCTAAGTTCAGCGTCG
Source organism: Humulus lupulus (assembly GCF_963169125.1). Taxonomy (NCBI): domain Eukaryota; kingdom Viridiplantae; phylum Streptophyta; class Magnoliopsida; order Rosales; family Cannabaceae; genus Humulus; species Humulus lupulus. The sequence goes on from NC_084796.1 coordinate 68,025,656, forward strand.
TGGCTCAAATTGCCTTTTTACACCAAAATTCTTCTTTTTGATCCCAAACACGCTAACATCTATAAATCATCTTCGGCATATATATCCTAACTTAGAATCATCCAAAAACTACCATTGCTTGGTCCATTTTTCCATATTTCCTTAGATCCTGAAACATTAATAACCACAAGCAACAAAAGTATCATACTGTACAAACATTACTAAATAAGCTCAAAAATTCCCTAAAACACTAAAAAAACTACTCTATCAAACATGCAAGCTCCATGAAATGCATTTGGGTGTACCATATGAACTACATAATCTATGTTGTTGTGTATGTCAGAAATAATTGCCAATCCTATGGAATTTAAATATTGAAAAAGAAAAACAAAAATTAGATATTGTTCATTGGTTAGTTCTGGTAAAGGTAACTGGTTACTTTACTTAGATATTAAAAAACATAACATATATGTGGATATCTAGTTGGGTAAACCAAATACTTTTTCTATGTAAATAAGAATATTTAATTTTAAGTTATCATACCTTTGGGTTCTCCATAGGCGTCACTCAATTTGGAGAAGAACCATAGCCATGAATCATCATATTTAGAGTATGCTATTATGAAAGCCAATACAAAAATGTTGTGGTTTGAATCTAATGTTGATGCTAAAAATAGGGTACCACCATGTGCACTTTTCAGAAAAGTTCCATCAAGTGCATCGTAATACTCCAAAAGAAACTACCTCCCAAGCTTAAAGATCTGGGTAGTTTCACCATTCCATGCAGTATAGGGAATGTGGTTTTCGTGAAAGCACTATGTAATTTAGGGGCAAGGGTTAATTTAATGCTTCTATCTATCTATCGAAAGTTGAAATTGGGGGAAGCGAAACCAACTACTATTACACTTCAAATGGTGAATCCTTTAGTAAAACATCCTCGCGGAGTGATTGAGGATGTTCTATTAAAGGTGGACAAATTCATCTTCCCTCCATATTTCATTATTCTAAATATGGAGGAGGATGCGAACATCCCAATAATTATTGGAAGGCCGTTCTTGGCTACTGGTAGGGCATTAATCGATGTACAAAAGGGTGAGTTGAAGCTGTGAGTGCAAAAATGTAGAGTCCTAGAATTTTACTTAGCTAGTTAGATAGTAGTAGTAGTAGCAATATCTAGTATTAGTTTGTAGTATGTTAGATTTCGTGGATTTTGGTTCAAACCGGGACTTAGTTGGAAACTCCTAGCAACAGTTATGGAATTTATAAGTTTAACCTATAGTTTTAGAATATTAATTATAACATAAGTTTTGATTAATATTGCTGGTTATTAATATGATAATTATTATAACCTAAGGTTTAGATAGAGCCAATAAGAATATGACACTTGTCATGAGCATGGTTATTACTAAGGTTTAGATAGAATTAATAAGATCATGACACTTGTAGTGTGCATGTGTGCATGTTTATTTAAGGATTTAATTATAGTTTAAATAAAAGAAAGTTCAAGAAAGCTCTAGAATCTTCCAAGACCATTAGGAGCATGACATTTGTCACAATTTTTGTTAATTTCTGGATTAGGTTGTTATTTAGATAATTAAATAGATTTTCCCGTAACTTTAGAGTATCGTAACTTACGACCTATTTTTGACCTAGTTATGTTATGAATTTCAAAAAATAGTATTTCCAGGAAGTTGCAGATAATTGAATTAGCTTTCTAACTGTATAATGATGGTCTAAATCAAAGACCTGCAGCTCCAGTTATGTTGATTTTACTACAGGTGAGTTTAGAGTTACGAGATTTAGGGAGTTAGAAGTTAGGATTCTATTTGTTTTTATTATTTTTATTTTTTAATTTTAAAAATCAAGCTTTGACTCCTTCAACCTCTCTCTAAACAATTTGACCAAGTCCTAAGCCTTTGACTGAAGAATATTCAAATATTTTCAATTAAATTCATTATTTTTATTCAAAGCCAAGAAGAAGATTTTATTCCTAGAACTCTATAAATAGGACTTAGAACCCAGCCCTTCTCCTCACTCTTCAGCTGTGATCATACTCCAAGGTGTTAGTGCGAAAATAAGAGTGATACACTTGGGTGGGAAAGGAAAAAAGCTTTACCATTCTTAAGCTTTATCAAACACTTGGGAAGTGAGGATTAGAGTATTTCGGTATTGGAGTTAGACCAATCCATAAGGTCAACTAAGGTACCCTTATTCTTAAGTTCAATTTTGTTTGATTCCTTAGTTTCTTTAGTTTTCATTTAGATCCTAACTTGTGATATTGGTTCTCATCAGGCTCTTGAAACTTAAAGATCTTTCTTGGCAAGTTTCGTCTTGAAGGTTTAGTTTCCACATTAATTCCTTACTCTTTAGAAATACTCACTATTCTTATTATTGGTTTAGGAGTGTTCCAAGTCCCGCATTTGTTCTCATATCCCAGTTTTGGTAAGGAAAATAGGCTAGAACTTGTATGTTTGAATGATATGTTATGCTTTTATGTTATGTTATGTATAATATGTTATGATAAGTTTATGTTTTAATAAGTTATGTTATGATTTACCCTACCTCAAATATTAGACAGGGGACGTAGATGGGTTATCATACACTACATGTGATCTAACCTACCTCAAATATTAGACAGGGGACGTAGATGGTTTATCACATGTCATAATGGCCATTATTAGTATAGTCTTATATGGAATATGTTATAATATGTTTATAGTATATGTTATAATATGTTTTTAGTATATGTTATGATATGTTTATAGCATATGTTATGATATGATTTTATGTGTATGTTTATGGTGTTAGTAGTTTTTCCTTGCTGGGCATTAGGCTCATTCCTTTTTTTTTTAGTGTGGTGCAAGAAACTAGATACGGAGGCAGAAAGATTCTTGGTAGCTTTGCTTGTGTGGACTTTGTGTCGATCGAGGATGAAGTTATTTATTTTTAGTCTTTTAAATCAAGTTTTTCTGCATTTAGTTTTGTAAACAATTTTCTTTAGTTTAAAATTATCTTTTATGTTTTAAACAATGGGTACCCATGCCATATTTTCTATTACTATGTATTTGATACAATATTTCAAGATTTAATAAAGTTATATTATTTCTTATGTATCTTTCCCAAAATAGTAGCTATGTATAGTAGATTTAATGGTCCAAGGTCTTAGAAATAGTTGGGTCATTACAAAAAAGAGGAGGTAAGATTTAATGTCTTTGCAGCAACGGAAATTCTAACTTGTGTAGAGTTGATGTGGTAAAAAGAGGAGATAACGAATTGGAAGTTTCTATGTAAAGGTCCACGGTTAAAAGTGGCATGCGAAAAGTGTGTCATCGTTTGAAAATGTTCTGTAATGAGAAAACTCAAACGTTAAATGACCGAGGGAAAGTTCCACCAACATGCAATAACAAGAAGCGAGCTTCCAATCATGACACTATGGCTCTCAAGGACATGAGGGGTGGCTTGGACCTTGAATCTAACAAGAAGGTTAGTGTCTGGCAGATGACGTAAAACAAAGCCCTGTTGGGAGGAAACCCAATTTATCTACTCATTTTTCTTTTTGTGTCACATTGGGGGCAATGTGTTATTTATGTTTGGGGGGAGAGTTTACTTTGTTTTCAGTTTGTGTTTGTTTTTTTTAGGTTGTTTTCAGTTGTGTTCATTTTAGTTGTGAATAGTGTGTGAATCAAGTTGTTTTGAGTCTATGATACTAATTTCCTTGTGATATGAGTGATGATTTTACAACTGTGTGAATCTGTGTGCTCGGTGAGGTTAATTTTTTGATTAGATTTAATCTGAATCTAATTGCCATACAAGCCTTAATTAATAAATTTATTACAATCATATAGTATATGTATGTGTTGACGTCGTTTTTCGTCAACTTAATTATGAAGAGCACTAAACAAGAATATAGAAAAAATAGAAGAATTCAGAGGTTTTTTTATGTGATTCAGCAGTTAAAATCTGCCTAGTCCATGAGTCACTGTTATTATCAATACTCTCTCAAAGCTTTGAATGAAAGGTTTGGTAGAGTTTCTCCGGTACAATTTGTGCGTGAATACAAAAGAATTACTCCAGGTTATTTATAGACCTGGTTGTAGGAATATCTTCCCCAAATTCAGTGAAGTTACAATCAAGCATTTTGAAATAAATAGATTAAATGCAGTAATTACGTAATATCCTATGATAATAGGGATTTTATACACGTTGATAATAAATCCCTATGTAATAGGGATTTCCTAACAACTATTCTGTGTGGAAAGCACGTCATTGAGCTCGATCATTACCTTGGTGTGCATTCGAGACCGGCCAAGCTTCGAGCTCATCGTTCCAGTCGTAGCCTCCTCCTAATCCACTAACTTCGTCAAATTCGTTCCTTGGAGAAGGTTGGCATCTTAGAGCCTACAACTCATTCTCGAACACTGTGACTCAAATGCTAATAACAAGTCAAGAACCATTTGACAATGCATATAAGTGTACTGCTAACACTTGTAGATCCCCAGCTTAACCTTCTTAAGCCTAAATTTCGAGGCTTTCTAGTTAATCTCAAAATTTGGGTGTAACATTTTGCCCCCTCAAAAGCGTTGGTTCGAATCCTATGAGAAGGAAACTTTTGAACTCCACTTTTGAAAAACGTGCCCACCTACCACACTCGAGTGTGGACATGTGTCACTAGGGGATTGCTTACCAAGAGTACTCGAGTACCCTTTTACTTGTGCACGTCCTTTCCCATTCTCTCTTTTGGCTCCATCTCTGTGAAACAAAATGTGATCCCTTAGATCACTTTTCAACTCAGATAAAGGGTTCAGATCCATTTGCTTTTTACAATTCTTCTTGCCTATATATATGTCCTCTCTTCTTCCCTATTTTTCACTTTTTCATTTTAGCTTTCAGAAAAGAAAACACGAACGAGAACTTTTCTCTTTGTATGTTCTCCAAACCAAAGAAGCAACGCAACCTCACCACCTTCAGCTCCATGGGATCATTTCTGCTACCCCTTCTTCAGTCGACAATCTCTTCGTTCCCACAATCAACATTGTGTAAGTTTTCTAATGTTTACCAATAATTACACATTTTTTTTAAAGAAAACCTTTTTGCTTATTGCTTCACTCTTGAAACCTTCTTTGCAAGAGGTAACATTTGATTTGTGTAGGCTTGTATTGATCAGAAACATGCTAAAATGTTTTGGTAAAACAGATAAAAATGGAACCTTTTTTTAGGTTATGGGGTATTAGGTTATAAGTTTAGTGTAGCTTAAGAAAAATGGTTATGGATTAGGGTTTTAATGCACGTATTCCAATAGTATCTCCTTTTTGGGTAATTGCCCACTTTTTCCTAGAAACTTAGGATACTTCAAACTCACTATAACCACCCCACTCGCGTAGGTACACTCCCGCTGCCCAGAACTTTTTAATAGTTCAGTGTTGGCATTTGAGTTAATCTCACTATTTCTAGCATTCAGGCTAGATTAAGGCGATCTCGTTATCTCGAGCTTGTAAACTTGAGTTATTAAGATTTAATCTTTTCCATTCTTTTAAATAATGGGCCCTCACCTTTTTCCTTCTTGTTAGATTTCACGATCTTCAGAGAATTAGTGGGGGCCCGAGCTTGCTATCCCTTACCACCCATCATCTCCTCGCCCTGAATCACCGTTTACATGATACCAACAATTGATCTGGGAGTACAAAGAACAACTCGAATGGGAAGACATCTTATCCCACTTTCGACGTCAGAACGAAGAGAGAAAAAGGAAGAGGCTTTGCTTTGCCATGTATCCAAACCCGGACCCCGAGATTTGACCAATTCCTTTAGATCCCAAGTGTAGGGTCACCATAGCCTTTTCTCCAAGCGATCTTTCATTCAGCCTCATGGAGAACATTTTGAACCAGCCGACCACACACATGGCCTCTAAAACTCTTTCCATTCCTATCTAGGAGGATTCTTTCTTCAAGGCTAAACATTATTAGAGCTCCATCACCTTTACCGAGCATATTTTAGAATTTCTGGCCTACCATGGGCTAAATTTATCTGGAAAAATGATGTGTTGGCCCACAAGCTCTAACAAAAGGATTTGCTACACTCCGGGTGAAAGCGAACCTGAGAGGAAGGTTAAGCTCGCGGCCTTGAGTTGCGAGCACATGCGAGTTGGGGCCTTACTGTCCCTAAATGACTATTTCTGGAGCTTCCTAAATTATGCTAGCATCACCTCGTTCTAGGTCCAGACCAATTCATACGGAGTCTTGGCCGCTCTAAGATCATTGTACCATAAGATGAAGTGGGACGACCCTTCCGCAGGCGAGATTCTATATCTCTTCTATCTTAAGAATAACCACTCTCGAGCTCATGGAGGAGAAAGGCTTTATTATCTTTCGAGCTACCCGAATGAGAATTGGTTATTTGAGGATATTCCCAATCATCCTACAAACTTCAAAACCATCTTCTTTTGGACAGACGGCCTCGCCTCGTCCCGATTGTACTCCTTTCAACGTATTCGTAAGTATCTCGTCATAGTTCTTTTTTTATTTCTTTTTTCATTCCGAGCTCGAACTGCTCACTCAAACCTTCCATGCAGCCAACTATCACCGACCACAACCCACAAAGGCCATGAAGGACCACAAGGAGGAAATTCTTAAAATCCCTTATGGTCGACGGTCTCTCACCTACCTCCTTCATGAGGATAAGCTCCGAGCTTGCGGTTTTCTGGGTGACGATGAGTCCACCGATGACTTGTGAATCTGAAAGTTTGCAAGATGGGAAGATGTCCCAAATGCCAAGCTTCCTTCCAGAAAGAGACCCTTAAGCTCGCACACCCGATCTATTTTTCCTTGCCTACGCAAGCCTCCATGCTCGAAACTGAAGCTCAGGAAGAGGCTTCACTGAGCTCTGTCGACAGAGGTAAAGTAGTGTTAGACCTGTCCAAGTGGTCTCCCACTCTCCTTAGGGGGGAGCCTAATGTTGTGGTTCTTTTTAATGACCCAGGAATAAATTTATGGTCTGGTCGGGGGTAGATTTCAAGGTCCATAGGTTTGATAGTTGGTTAGGGAAATACCAGACTATGTATAGTTTAAACAAAGTTTAGAATAGGATAGCCGTCCAATATGGAACCAATGACTACAGGGATTTATCGAGATTGTCTCCCACCTATAGAGAAGGAACACCTTTAGAGTCATCAGAAGACTGAGGGATTTCTTGGTCCCCGAGCTCAAGCTCGACAGAATCTTCCAGTTAGGTTTCCTTTTACCTAGAAGTCTCATCATACGTTGTAACATATAATCAACTCCTGATGTTTTTTAATTTTCCTTTTATCAGGTGAAATGGATTCAAACTTGGATAACCTTCTCAAAAAACTTGTCGCCTTGAGAGGAAATAAACTCCATCGGGCATCTCAAAAGGAGGCCGCCCTTCCAAGCTCACCAAGAAGTCCGACCTGCTCCCATCGATCTCGAAGCTGTCTGACCTAGGCCAGTTTACCGACCCTACAATAATTATGAAAGTTGTGGCCCCTCCTCCTGTAGGTCAACCAAAGCAAGCTCGTCCTACTCAGCCTCCTATCTGAGATCGCCACCTCACTGTCTCGACCTACGTGCCTGAGTTTGTGGTTGATAGTCTTGCCGGTACTTCTTCGGTTAGCTTGGTTCTGATGCATTGAGTCGTGTGGGTCATTGCCTTAACAACCTCGGGGCTCTCTAGTGGGAATTTTTGACCGTCTAACAGAGTGCCAACACTCTTTTTGACAAGAGTGGTGAGTTACTCTCTTCGGTAAGTTATCTTCTAAGAATTGATAAGCTCCCTGTTTCCGTGCCAACTTTTTATTTCTTTGTCTATAACATCAGTTTTTAATTGCAGACTCTTTTATCCTTTGTTCAACATAATTATATCCTGAACCGTGAGGTCGCAATAGGCAAAGTGCAGGCCCAAGAAGCTAGAGATGCACAATTCAGGGACTGAGGACGATCTTTAAAAGGCTCGGCTGGAGCTGGAAGCGGTTCGAAGGGAGGTGGAGGCTAGAGATACGAAGATCAAGAGGGTCCAAGAGCTGGACGCCAAGCTGGAAATGGCCCGGAGGGAGGTGGAGGCCAGAGATATGGTGATTAAGAGGGTCTATTAGATGAACGCCATGCTAGAGGAGGACAAGAAGACAACTTTTGAGTTCACCGAGAGTGAGAAGGCTCATCTTCTTAAGGAGTTTAGGACCAAAAAAGATCATGCCGTTGACATGGCGATGTATCGAATATGGGCCACAATCCTGACCTCAACACCAACTTTCTGTCCACCAGGGATACCGAGTGTGTCACCAGATGACAAGCTCGACTAGAGGAAGAACAGGCTAGGCTCGATGCTGAAGAGGCGGCGGAAGCCACTGAGCAAGGCGGTACTGTGGTTGATGGGGATGCTAATCCTTAAAGTCCAACTCATGGGCTGCGATCCATTTTTGTTTTCCTTGTAATTATATATATATATTTATGTCCTTGGGGCAGACATAATTATAACTCACAGGTTGAGTTATTTGAAAAGTTTATGTTTTAATGGTAGTTTATTTTTCATGCTTAAATCTCCCCCTCGAAATATTTATGCATACTATCTACCTTTATCATTTCTTCCTGTATAGCATACTTTATATTTCTATTTCGAAAGATTTCAAGCATACTAAAAACTACTATGCTTTTATATTTGCTTGTCTATATAAATAATGTTGTGTTTGAGTTCGAACTTCCATGTATTCATACATAGTTCATTCAATTGTACATTTTTTGACTTCGTCATCCTCAAAATCGAGTATTAGTTTTACCACGTATCTTCGTTAAAAATACTTATCGGCATCTAACCTTGTTAGTCTAGTTATTTCTTGCTTATTTATAGTAGTCTTTCCTTATCCTCGAGTATGGTCTCAAGGTAGCGAGGTCGAAATTTATTTGCAAAAATTTCCATCTCTATCTCGACTTATAAATTATGTTGGTTTATCTAGAATTCCAACTTTTAATCATGTCAATTAGAGTTTTCTAGTTCATTCCAGACTTGTTTAGTTTGTGTTTGTTTAATAATCCATAAATTGTTATCTGTTTAATTCGTGCCTAGTTCATAATCTATACACTTTGACTAATTTTATTTCATTTTTATTAATGCAATATTTTCAAGCCTATGGTATGATGGTATACCACTTATGCCCCCTTAATATCCTATGATTGCAATCTTAGGTTATTGAACTTTGAGAGCTTGCAAAAAGTATAACAATAAAAATATAAAGAATTTGAATAAAAATCAGTGCTTTATTGACGAAAAGAAAGAATTAGCTTGGTTACAAACATCATTCCTACATTACTAATAATAAGGTCATAGATGTTCACCATTCCAAGCTCGTGGTACCAATTCTCCATTTAATCTCGTATGATGGATTCAATTTGGTAGGGTCCTTCCCAATGAGGCTTGAGCACACCTATCGAGGGGTCTCGTGTGGCCAAAAACATGTGTCTGAGCACCAAATCTCCCAATCCAAATTTTGTGTCTTGAACCCTCTTGTTGAAGTATCTTGTAGCCCTTTGTTGGTATGTATCATTCTTAAGTTGGGCTTCACCTCGACTTTCTTCAATTAGGTCTAGAGTTTCTTCGAGCTGGGATCGGTTTGAGGTTTGGTCGTATGCTTCACGTCTGATTGTTGGGATTTTGACCTCAATAGGCAGCATAGCTTTGCAACCGTAAGCCACAGAGAAGGGGTATGTCCTGTTGATGTCCGATCTTTCATTCTGTAAGCCCATAGGACTTATGGTAATTCTTCTGGCCATTTTCCTTTAGCCTCTTTGAGGATTTTCTTTATCGATCTCTTCAGAGTCTTGTTCACATCTTCGACCTGGCCATTTTATTTTGGATGGGCTACTGAGGAAAAACTATTGATTATCCCATTATTTCGCAGAACTATGGGAATAGTTCACTATCAAACTAGGTTCCGTTGTCTAATACTATTTTCCTTGGTACCCCATATCTGCAAATTATATTCTTACCCACGAAGTCCAAAAATTTCTTCGAGGTGATAGTGGCCAGAGGTTCAGCCTCGGTCCACTTCGTGAAGTAACATATTTTACTCCAATTTTTCTTGTTGGTAGGGATCCTATGAGGTTAATTCCTCATACCGCGAATGGCCACAGAGAGCTCATCATGGTGATCTCAGTTGGTGGAGCTGGCAGGATTGAAGCGTACCACTAACACTTGTCACAACACTTGATGTATTCAAACGATTCATCTTTAACTGTAGGCCAAAAGTATCATTGTCTAATCACCTTTCTTGATAGACTATGCCCCTAGTGTGGTTTCCACAAAATCCTTCATGGATTTCTTCTAAAACAATTCTGGCTTCGGGTGGAGTTACACTCCTTAGCAATGGCATAGAATACCCCCTTCTATACAAATTTCCTTCCAAGATAGTGTACCTTGGTATCTTTTACATGATTTTTCTAGCCTCATTCCGGTCTATTGGGAGGCTCCCGGTTTCGAGGTTGTAAATTATGGGAGTCATGCAGGAGGCTGCGAGTCGATCATGTTGATGTCTTCTTCTTCAGGCTTGGCTATGCTTGGGACCGGTAGAAACTCGACTGACACCATATTTAGTGTATCGGCTTCCTTAGTTGTGGTGAGACGAGCCAAAGCATGTACATTCGAGTTCTGTTCCCGCAGAACTTGTTCAATGGCATAGAACTCGAATTGCCCGACTGCTGCTTTGACCTTCTCCCAAGTAAGCTTCCATTTTGATTCCCTGAGCCTGGTATTCTCCTAAGACCTAGTTGACAACCAACTGGGAATCACTATAGCAGTGGATGGCTTTTGCGTTAAGCTCGAAAGCTATCCTAAGTCCTGCTAGTAGTGCTTCGTATTCAACCTCGTTATTTGATGCCTAGAAGTCAAATCATAAGGCTAAGTGAAAACGATTTCCAGTCAGAGTGATTAAGATAATTCCTTCGCCCGATCTGTTCTCATTCGAGGACCCATCGACGTACAGTCTCTACAACTCGCGAGTTGGGGTTATAACTTCCTTGTTGGTGATTCCTGTACATTCAACTATGAAATCTACTAGGGCTTGTCCTTTGATTGTCGTTCTTGGGTGATATGTGATCTTGAATTGTTTGAGTTCAACCGCCCATTTTAACAGTCTTCCAGATACCGCAGGTTTTGACTACACCTGCCTCAGTGGCTGATCAGTCAATACGTTTACAAGGTGCGCCTGGAAGTAAGGTCAGAGTTTTCGAGATGCATGAATCAAGCATAAGGCTAGCTTTTCCATTAATGAATATCTTGGCTCTATCCTTAGTCACCTTTTATTAACATAGTAAACATGTTTTTGTACCTTCTTATACTCCCGAACAGGTACTGCACTAATCACATGCTCGGTTGTGGCGAGGTAAAAGTATATCACTTCTCTTGTGATTGGTTTGGATAAGATTGGTGGTTCAGCAAGGTGCTTTTTAAGGGCTGGAAAAGCCAGCTCGCATTCGTCTGACCATTCAAAATTCTTGTCCCCTCTCAAAAGATTAAAGAACGAAAGGCATCTGTCAGTAGATGTCGATATGAACCAACTTAAGGCCACCATTCATCCAATTAAACTCTGGACATCTTTATGTTTTTGAGGTGAGGACATATCGATTAATGCCTTGATCTTATTCGAGTTTTCCTCTATGCCTTGAGCATTTACTATGAATCCGAGAAACTTTCCCAAGGATACTTCGAATGAGCATTTTGTGGGTTAAGTCTCATGTTGTACTTTCGGAGCATAGCAAAGCATTCTTCGAGATCATCAGCATGGTTACAGTTATGTTTGGACTTGACCAGCATGCCATCCACATAAAACTCCATGTTGTTCCCTATTTTCTCGGCAAACATCCTATTTACCAATCTTTGATATGTGGCCCCGATGTTATTGAGCCCGAATGGCATCACATTGTAGCAGTACAAGACTTTATCAGTCATAAAACTCGAATGTTCCTAATCAGGTGCATGTATTGCTATTTGGTTATATCCAGAATA